>NC_137234.1:1189891-1192391 GCF_949987685.1 Ammodytes marinus
ATGTATACACTACATACTAAAAGCCCTACTAACGTCCTCCCTCCTACATACTCAACATGTATATACTACATACTAAAAGCCCTACTAACGTCCTCCCTCCTACATACTCAACATGTATATACTACATACTAAAAGCCCTACTAACGTCCTCCCTCCTACATACTCAACATGTATATACTACATACTAAAAGCCCTACTAACGTCCTCCCTCCTACATACTCAACATGTACATACTACATACTTAACCATCCATTGTGTATGCGAGGTTCGTCGGACCTTTTACACTGAAGTATACAGAAGCAATAATGTTTTGTTTTTTTTAACTTCCATGCCATTTGAAAAGACGCAATGCATTGTGGGCCGGTTGAGTAGGAAAAGTATCCTATCGATCCATACACAAAATCTTCCCGGAAGTTAGTACTCATCCGGGCATTTCTCACCTACACAAACTCGCATACACAACCGTCACATACCCTGCGTTCCGAATCGCATACTTTCTACTATATAGTATGTAGAAAAAAGATTTCCCGATTCTTGTGGCCAGATTTAGGATGGTTAGAAGTACCCGGATGGGGGGCGCCTTTAGCTCAGTTGGTAAGGCGTCCCCCTCCCAGGCCGGGCCCAGCAGCAGACCCGGGTTCGATTCCCACCCGCGGTCGTTCTCTGCATGTCACTCCCCTCTCTGCCCCATTTCAACTCTGTCTCTCTGCACTATCAAATAAAGCATAAAAATGCCCAAAAAATATCTTTAAAAAAAAGAGAAGTACCCGGATGTCCTACTTTATCCGGTCAAGATTGTTAGTGTTGAAAAGTGCATCCTATTTGGGCGATTCTGACCCACAATCCAGTGTGCACGTGAAGTGACGTCACATCGACGAAGCCTCCATATGAAATCAAATGGGGATGCGACGGATATAAAAGCAAGAGGCAAGATCAAGGCGCAATGTTATGATGAAATAAGAGAGTAAAAGTATGTCCCAATAGTATGCCTACTGCATCCTAACTAGATTCTTTTTATCGTCGGATGTAGTATGTAGAATAGAAAAAAGGAAGAGTATGCGATTCGGAACGCAGGGTCACTCTCAAAATGAGTATGAGGATGGCTTTTCGAACACAGCCAATAAAGAAAACCGGCCAATGCAATGCCTCCAAATATCCAGTTAAATGGAGACCTCAACCCCCAATGTCCAGCCCAAAGTTACTCTCTTCATTTCAGTCCAAAGCATTTTGAGAACATTTTATCTGTTTTAAAAAATTTCCACCGACGTTCGGCTGATTGTAAACTGACTCCAGAGCTTCTTAAACTGTTGATATTTCATGATGTGATGTTTCACTGCTGCAGATGAAAATAAATAAATGAGTCTTGGTCAGAGATGAACCAAAAATAAATTTGTCAGAACTTGATTTCTCCTTTCTCTGTTTTTATTTCAAACACACTGAAACTGCGACCGTGTCTCAGGTGGTAGAGCGGGTCGGCCAATGATCGAAGGGTTGGCGGTTCGATTCCTGCCCTGCCACCTGTGTCATGGTTGTTGTGTCCTTGGGCAAGACACTTCACCGTGAATCGTTTGAATGTGTATGACTGCTGTATGTTTGAGGTGGTGGTGGTCTGAGGGGCCGTAGGCGCTGAATGGCAGCCACGCTTACACCACCAGTATGACTGTGTGTGAATGAATGGAACCTGGAACCCTGTAAAGAGCTTTGAGTGCCTTGACAAAGCGCGATATAAATCTGATCCATTACACACTTCAAAATAAATGTTATAATTTTTGAAGACATTTTTTTATGGGCATCATTTTTGAAATCCTATCATGCATATTGGTCTCTAATAGTGTTGGAAATAGTTATTTTCTTGCCTATGCATGGATACAGAGCCTATAGGCTGTGTATTAACACTGGATTTTTCTTCCAGCACACACACAGTACAGACAGGTAGCGGATCATGAGGAGATATTCACTGATTTAGACAACAAGCGTTCTACAGAATCACTGACTACACCTTTATTAGCTCAGCAGTCCGGAACTAACACCCCAGACTGTACTTGAAGCCAGTCGGCCTGAAGAATCTTTTTATGGAACTTTTTATCTAATTTATAAAAAACGAAAAACCCATTTCCTCCCCTGTAGTGAAGTTTGAATAAACCAGGAAGTGTTATATGAACACACACACACACACACACACAAACACATAGTCTCACACACACACACACACACACACACACACAGAAAGAGAGAGAGAGACACCCACACACACACACATAGTCTCACACACACACACACACACACATAGTCTCACACACACACACACACACACACACACACAGAAAGAGAGAGAGAGAGACACACACACACACAGTCACACACACACACACACACACAGTCTCTCACACACACACACACACACAGATTCCAGCTGAGTTTAACAAACACTTTGAATCAGTTTAAATAGAAACGGAAACAGAAACATAAAGAGTTTTACTCCCTGTGAAGCTGTGAAAAT
>NC_137234.1:1227391-1257391 GCF_949987685.1 Ammodytes marinus
GCTCCCAGTAAAAAACCCTTTACCGGGATTAAAAAATTCGAAGAAATCTCAGGGAGAGTCGACAAAGTAAGGGATCCCTCTCCCTTTTCAAGCTTTATTAGACAGTACAGAGTTGAAATGGGGAGACAGAGAGAGAAAGAGAGAGGGGGGATGACCTGCAGTAAAGGTCCACGGGTCGGATTTGAACCCGCGACCACTGCAACGAAGGCCGGAGCCGATATGGTACACGCTCTATCCATTACATATGCAAAATTGGAAATAACTAACCAATTATGAGTTAAAGAAAAATTGCATCTCTTTTTAAAAAGCAAAAATCTAGATAGTGGATAAAGCCAGGGTTAAAATCTTAAATCAGGTCTTAAAAAATGCATTTTCTGCGTGTTTCTAAGAAGAAAATGTCATATAAATCATCTATCTATCTATCTATCTATCTATCTATCTATCTATCTATCTATCTATCTATCTATCTATCTATCTATCTATCCATCCATCCATCCATCCATCCATCCATCCATCCATCCATCCATCCATCCATCCATCCATCCATCCATCCATCCATCCATCCATCCATCCATCCATCCATCCATCCATCCATCCATCCATCCATCCATCCATCCATCCATCCATCCATCCATCCATCCATCCATCCATCCATCCATCCATCCATCCATCCATCCATCCATCCACCCACCCACCCACCCATCCCTCCCTCCCTCCCTCCCTCCATCCATCCATCCCTTCTCAAACTCACATATATATCCTCTCTGTGTCTCCCTACAGGTGACGAGTCCCGAATGTGAGCTGACTGTGACTGTCAACACCATCCAATCTCCTTCTCTCTACGCCACTATCCTCCCAGAATGCACCACTGTCGAAAACCCACCAAAAACAACGGCCAACGCAATCCAAAACCGCCCTCTCTACGCCACCATTTTGCCCGATTTCCCCACGTCCGAAAAATCCAAAACAACATCGACGAACGCCATTCAAAATCGTCCACTTTACGCCACAATACTCCCCGAATGCAGTACCGTAGAAAAAACCAAAGTCGCCAGAAAAAATACCCCCAACAGAGTCGACAAGAAAACGCCCATTTACTACTCGGGAATCATCCTAAAAGAAGCCGGCGAGGTGGACAAAAAAATGGCGGAAATTCACGCCGAAAGAAGGGCGTTAGAAAGAGACCAAGCGGAATTTGACGGTGAGTTAGTGGCGCTAGAACGAGACAGACAGCTCCTAGCTATCGACAAAAACGCGTTGGAGAGAGACACGCTTGCTCTGGCGAGGGACAGAGCCTCTATTGAGCGAGAGAGGGTGTTGTTGGATCGAGACAGGGCTTTTTTGGACAGGGATCGGGCTCTTTTGGAGCGCGATCGAGTGGTTGTAGACAGAGATAGAGAGGAGTTAGAGAGAGAGAAAGCTTTGGGAAAGAAAGGAGGAGGAGGAGGAGGAGGGGGGGATGAGAGGGGGGTTGCTGGTAAGGATGGACAGCAAGCAGAGAGGGACATTTTACTACGCGGTGACTTTTACGAGAGATTGATCGATGATTTAGGCTCAGATCAGAGCGAGAACAGACAGAGGCTGGTGGGTTTGTTTCAGAGGCTTGTGGAGAAGATGTGAATGGATTAAAGCTACGGTGCGTAACTTTTTTCTTATGAATTAAACAGAAAAACTAGTTGACACAAAGTTGATTAAGCCTATTATCAGCTCCACAAAACTCTCTCTGTATTTCTCAGTATGGCAGCGTTTACAAACCCCTCGGAAACTGGTGCAGGAGCTCAGAAAAATCCCAAGAAGAGCCCAAGAAATGTTTCAGTTGTTGATTGTACTGCTAAGAAAAAAAAAACCTGGACGTACAGCAGAAGGTATAAAATGGATGCTCATGTAGGAGCACCAGCATAGACAAGAGTCCTGACCTCACTTTATATCAGACTGTTCCCCTCCACCCAATATCTGTCTGTCTGTCTGTCTGTCTGTCTGTCTGTCTGTCTGTCTGTCTGTCGGTCTGTCTGTCTGTCTGTCTGTCTGTCGGTCTGTCGGTCTGTCTGTCTGTCTGTATGTCTGTCTGTCTGTCCTGACCTCACTTTATATCAGACTGTTCCCCTCCACCCAATACCTGTCTGTCTGTCTGTCTGTCTGTCTGTCTGTCTGTCTGTCTGTCTGTCTGTCTGTCTGTCTGTCTGTCTGTCTGTCTGTCTGTCCTGATACCTCCATGGAGCAACAAGCACATTGAAACTAACTGTAGCAGAAGGTTGCTGTTGTTCTGATGTGGAAGTGGAATGTTTGATGCAGATTTGGACCGATGTAAATATTTAAAAAACGTTTTACCTTTTATCCCCAACATCTATATCATCTTTATTTATCTTTTAATTATTAATTTCTTTTTCAAAATATTTGTGGTTGCGTTCCGAATCTCCTCCTCTTTCTTTTCTCTATTCTACATACTACATCCGACGATAAAAATAATCTAGTTAGGATGCAGTAGGCATACTATTGGGACATACTTTTACTCTTTTATTTCATCATAACATTGCGCCTTGATCTTGCCTCTTTCTTTTATATCCGTCGCATCCCCGTTTGTTTTCATATGGAGGCTTCGTCGATGTGACGTCACTTCACGTGCGCACCGGATTGTGGGTCAGAATCGCCCAAATAGGATGCACTTTTCAACACTTACAATCTTGGCCGCATGAAGTAGGACATCCGGGTACTTCTAACCATCCTAAATCTGGCCACAAGAATCAGGACATCCTAAATCTTTTTTCTACATACTATATAGTAGAAAGTATGAGATTCGGAACCCAACCTGTATTTTTATTTATTTTTTAGAACATACACAAACAAACTTTTGCACCATCTTAAGAAGAGAGAGAGAGAGAGAGAAGAAGAATGGCCCGGACGGACAATTTGAAAACATAACAATGCCTATAAGACTTCTGGCTATTGTTGGCACAGAGGCGTAAAAAAATCTTAAAATAAAAACACATTTATAACAGTTTGGTTGGTATTTGTTTTCGTTGCCGACATATCTGCATGTGTAGATATGTCTTTGTCTGTAGTTGTAGCTAGGATGTTAGTTAGCAACGGGCCACGAAATACCAACACACTCCCTTCCACTTCTATCCATCCTAGCTTCCTTTCCTTTCTTACATCCTACACACACACACACACACACACACACACACACACACACACACACACACACACAGAGAGAGTTTCCAAATTCAAGTGTTAATTTTGTTATATAAAACCAAGTTGAAAAATGTTCATCAAATACTTTTTTTTTTCAAGACTAAAACAAAGACAGGACTAAAAATGTAAGAAGTCGACTATTGAACATTCAAAATATCTGTTAGCCCAAATTCTGTACATAAAGCTATAGTGCGTAACTTTTTGATATGAATGATTGTATGTTAATAAGCCTGTCTATCAGTCTATCAGCTCCACAAAACTCTCTGTATTTCTCAGTATGGCAGCGTTTACAAACTGGTGTCCCCCCCCCACCCCCCTCCCCCCTCCCTGACACTGGTGCAGGAGCTCAGAAAAATCCCCAAGAAGAGCCCAAGAAATGTTTCAGTTGTTGATTCTACTGCTTAGAAATAGAAAAACCTGGACGTACAGCAGAAGGTATAAAATCCATGAGCCATCACTGAAGGCTTTACCTCATGTAGATGCACCGACAGTGTTGTTGTAAATAGTCAGAATTCCTCATGGGGGAGACAGAAGTTACACACTATGACTTTTAAGTTCATGTGATTTCAAAGGCTTTCAGTTATAACAGATTCATAAGAGTTTGGTTGTTGTTTATGTTGCCAACATCTCCGTGTGTAAATAAAGTTTCTGTATTCAATGAAATGTTGTCAAAAGTTTTTATTCTAAAAATCTATTAAATATAATATATGAAACGTATATTTTCGCCCCCCCCCCCCTTTTTTTTGGGGGGGGGGGGGGTCCAGTGTTAATACACAGCCTAGGCGCAGTGGTTAGAGTTGGCTTTTTTCATCTTAGGCTTCTTGGGAAGGTGAAGCGTTACTTGCCCTCTGACCAATTCCAGACAGTAGTCCTTGCTCTTGTAATTAGTCGCTTGGACTACTGTAATTCACTTTATTTCGGTTTGAGCCAGTCCTCAATTCAGCGCCTCCAGATGGTTCAGAGTGCAGCTGCACGCTTGCTCTCAGGAGCATCTCGATATGAACACATCACTCCTGTCCTGGCATCTCTTCATTGGCTGCCTGTTGTTTTTAGAATAGATTTTAAAATCCTCTTGTTTGTTTTTAAATGTCTAAATGGTCTAGCGCCAACTTATCTGTCGGAGATGATCTCTCTGCACAGTCCTGTCAGAGCACTGAGGTCCTCTGACCAATGTATTCTAGACTGTCCCAGGTCTAAGCTGAAGAGCAGGGGAGACAGAGCCTTCGCTGTAGCTGGACCCAAGTTGTGGAATTCTCTTCCTTTATACATCAGATCTGCCACTTCTTTGGAAAATTTTAAATGTCTGCTGAAGACACATTTCTTTGCACTGGCCTTCGGAACCAGCTGAGCTGAGTATTTTCTTATGTGTTTTCTTTTGGTTTCTTATTTGTAATAAATGTGGATTATTTTCTTATTATCTAACCTGTACAGCACTTTGGGGCAGTACCCGCTGTTTGTAAATGTGCTTTATAAATAAATTTGACTTGACTTGACTTGACTAGGCTCTGTAAACTGGTAAGTAAAGAAATGGGACACTGTAGCTAGCAACATGCCCATTTATTTACATAGACATATAGCGGACAGTGATTTTATTTTTTAACACTTAAAGACAAAACAATAATTATACAATACAACTTATCGTAGGGGACAAATAATCCGATACAAATATATTAAAAAAATAAATAATGAAAGACGGATAGTGATTTTGACAACAAGCGTTCTCCAGAATCGCGCTGACTCCACCTTGAAATCATGGGACTAGTTTAACCCCGCCCGCCCCAGCCTGTACCGCTTTATAAGTATGTCATGTGTTGGAGCGGCGGACCCAGGTGAAGGTAACCGAGCGCTCCTCGACAGCAAAGTGGCTGCCGTAGCATTAACGGCTCCGCTAACCGGTTCATCTTTCATCGTTTTAACGTTTAATGCGCGTTAACCGTGATGGCATAACGTGACGTCACCTACCGGAGCTCAGAATCAACGCGAGCTCACGGAAACCGGTGTATTTTTGTGGCGGGAAAAGCTAATTTTTTTGTCGGTGAACGGTTTGTTTCGTTAGTTTGTTTGGGCTAGCTAGCTAGCTGCCTGTGTGATGCTAAACTAGCCAACTGTACTGTGTTTTAACCTTTTTAACCGGGTTTAACGGATCAACCGGGAGGAGACAGTTAGCCTGACAGCCTAACCGAAGAGAAAATATGAACAATTGACGTTAAATCTGAAGAATTAGCGTTAAAATCTTAAACCGGGATTGACAAATATGGAGGAAAAGGAGCCGTTAGAAGCCGTTGGATGCCTGAGCGGATGTAGTTAGCAACGGGCCACGAAATACCAACACACTCCCTTCCACTTCTATCCATCCTAGCTTCCTTTCCTTAGGCTACATACATCCTACACTCACACACACACACACACACACACACAGACGCAGAGAGAGAGACACAGACACACACACAGAGACAGAGAGAGACAGACAGACAGAGACACAAACGGAGAGAGAGAGAGAAACACAAACACAGAGAGAATTGAATTGAATTTTAATTTGAGAGACACAGACAGCGAGAGAGACAGACAGAGACACACAAACACAGAGAGAGAGACACACACACACACACACACACAGAAAGAGACACACACACACACTCCCATCACTTCTATCCATCCTAGCTTCCTCTCCTTACATAAATCCTTGCTTCCTTCACTCCCTCTATTAACATCTTTCTATCCTTGCTTCCTCCTTGGTCTGCACAATTAACCGAAATGTAATCCACATCTCAATATGACCCAGTGCAATTTTCAAAATTCAATTAAAAACAATTAAACACATTTTCTTAAATTTCTTAAGTCTAGAAGTGTCCAAAAGACATAAATGAAATATTTATCAAGTTTCAGACATTTCCTGCCTACACATTATATTCTACAGACTTAAAGCTGGGGTATGTGATTTCTGATTGGTCAAAGTTAACATGAGCTGTACACTTTGACCAATCAGAGTGAGGCTCCGATTCTCTGTTCATATTGGCTGTTGGGACTGTCCATTCACTTTGGCACGACTTTGTTGGTGTAGAGCGTGTCAGGGAGGGACCATAGGGGAGGGACCAAAGAGAACAAGTGCAGCGGTTGAGGTATTTGGATTCGAATCTCTATCTCAACTGCCATTTTCTCCCCAAATCCTCCACCCCAGCTTTAATAAAACATCTGTCTTTGGTTCAAATCCCCGCGAAAATCAAACCATAAACAGTTTAAGATGTTTCTGAATAAAAGTGAGAATAATTATGTAAAAATTGATAATTATTTCTAACAGCGCGAATCATATCAAAATAGCTATATTAATCTCAAAATAATCCCAATTCGATATTTTTTTTACTAAATTGCACGGTCCTGCCTTCTTCATATCCCTTTCCGATTCCCCCTGAAGTAAACAATCCATTTTTCCTTCAATGATCACAATGGATTCAGTTCTTAATCCGCTGCCACAGTTTCCAGAAAACTCCTATAAAAGTAAGTAGTGGTCGACGACATGTAATGCTTTTTTGATTCTCATTTGTTATCATTAAAGCTGCAGTGTGTAGAATTTTGGGTTTTATTTCCTAGCAGATTTTGTAGAAAGTAATTATAATATCCATAAGTACGTTTAATTTAGTGCATAATAGCTGAATTATTTTTTTAGAATTATTATTTTTTTCCTTAGAAAGGGTCTCATATATGTCCATATTTCTGCATATTTTGGACCAAGGCCTAGTGCCGCCATCTTGAAAGTGTCATAGTTGGAATGTCATCAGGTGCATTGTTTAAAATTTAGAATTGTCCTTGTCCTTGAAGGCCACTGTAGCTTCTGTTATTATTCTAAAGGGGTGGGGTTACCCAGGGAGCGTTGCATTCTAGAACTTTGTAGAACTTTCTTGATGATGTCATATTACACACTGCACCTTTAAAATGTGTGTATTTTTATCAATGTAAATATTTTTTTTTAAAATGTGTGAAAGGGGCTTTAAAGGTGCAGTCAGTGATTCTGGAGAACGCTTGTTGTCAAAATCAGTGAATATCTCCTCATGATCTGCTACCTGTCCGTGCATACTGTGTGTGTGTGTGTGCTGAAAAAAAATCCAGTGTTAATACACAGCCTAGTAGGCTCTGTAAACCTAGGCAACTGGCATGTTGCTTATTACGGTGGGTAGGTACAGAGCAGCATAGGCTAGTGTGTGTTAACTATGGATTGTTTTTTCAGCGCACACACAGTACAGACAGGTAGCGGATCATGAGGAGATATTCACTGATATTGACGACAAGCGTTCTCCAGAATCACTGACTGCACCTTTAAGCAGCAGATTGAGTGCGACGTGTTCACATATGATGGACATTTGCCCTGTGTTCCGAATCGCATCCTCTTTCTTTTCTCTATTCTACATACTACATCTGACCATAAACATAATCTAGTTAGGATGCAGTAGGCATACTATTGGGACATACTTTAACTTATTTATTTCATCATAACATTGCGTCTTGATCTTGCCTCTTTTATATCCGTCTCATCGCTGGTTGTTTTCATACGGAGGCTTCGTCGATGTGACGTCACTTCCGGTGCCCACTGGATTATGGGTCAGAAGAATCTCGGCTGGATGTAGTAAACATCTGGGTCTTTCTAACCATACAAAATCTGGCCACAAGAATCGGGACATCCTAAATCTTTTTTCTACCAAACTAAATAATAGAAACTAAGTATGTGATTTGGAACGCAGGGATAATTTGGGAGAGCTGTTGTGCAGTTTTTGAACCTGCCGATAACCTTTGTCCCTTTCCTCCTCTAGTGACTGAGGACGATGTGAAGCGACTGATTGAGTTCAGAGCTTCTAATGAGGCTCTTTTCACCGGGAAGAGGAACTCGGCTAAGATAGCATGGAGGTAAGAATCAAGCTAACCCTGCGTTCCGAATCGCATACTCATTCTTTTTTCTTTTCTACATACTACATCCGACGATAAAAAGAATCTAGTTAGGATGCAGTATGCATACTATTGGGACATACTTTTACTCTCTTATTTCATCATAACATTGCGCCTTGATCTTGCCTCTTGCTTTTATATCCGTCGCATCCCCGTTTGTTTTCATATGGAGGCTTCGTCGATGTGACGTCACTCCACGTGCGCACTGGATTGTGGGTCAGAATCGCCCAAATAGGATGCACTTTTCAACACTAACAATCTTGGCCGCATGAAGTAGGACATCCGGGTACTTCTAACCATCCTAAATCTGGCCACAAGAATCGGGACATCCTAAATCTTTTTTCTACATACTATATAGTAGAAAGTATGCGATTCGGAACGCAGGGTGAGCTAACCCACCCTGCGTTCCAATCTCCATACTTCCCTACTATTTAGTATGCCAGATTTTTTTTAAGATATCCCTATACTATGCACGTCAATTGTAGTATGCTGAAAATACATAAATGCCCCAGCAACTCCAACAGCATTTTGGTGACCCCTGACCTGTGTGTGTGTGTGTGTGTGTGTGTGTGTGTGTGTGTGTGTGTGTGTGTGTGTGTGTGTGTGTGTGTGTGTGTGTGTGTGTGTGTGTGTGTGTGTGTGTGTGTGTGTGTGTGTGTGTGTGTGTGTGTGTGTGTGTGTGTGTGTGTGTGTGCGTGTGTGTGTGTGTGCGTGTGTGTGTGTGTTTTCCTCAGCACCATCCTCAAAGGCCTGGGTCTGGAAGGGAAGTTAACCGCCGACCAGATCGCCAAGAAGTGGGACAATCTGAGGACCAAGTACAAGGTACAATCAAGCTCTTAGAACATACAACTAGTGGGGGGCGCCTTTAGCTCAGTTGGTAAGGCGTCCCCCTCCCGGGCCGGGCCCAGCAGCAGACCCGGGTTCGATTCCCACCCGCGGTCTTTCTCTGCATGTCACTCCCCTCTCTGCCCCATTTCACCTCTGTCTCTCTGCACTATCAATAAAAGCATAAAAATGCCCAAAAAAAATATCGTAAAAAAAAAAAAAAAAAAAAAGAACATACAACTATCTGGTTAGGGTTCAATATTTCTAACCATACTAAATCTGGCCACCAGAATCGTGAAATCCTAAATCTTTTTTTCTACCAAACTAAATAGAAGATAGTATGGAATTACAATGTAGCCTTATTAAAAGTTACAGGTAGAGATTGGCAGATTTAAGATAATGTGTCTAGATTTGTTTAAGGATATACATTTATTTATTTTAAATGCTCTGTCTTATTGGATATTCTAATTATAAAGTTCACATATGTATTGATTTAAAGGTGCAGTGTGTAATATGACATCATCAAGAAAGTTCTACAAAGTTCTAGAATGCAACACTCCCTGGGTAACCCCAACCCTTTAGAATAATAACAGAAGCTACAGTGGCCTTCAAGGACAAGAACAATTCTAAATTTTAAACAATGCACCTGATGACATTCCAACTATGACACTTTCAATATGGCGGCACTAGGCCTTGGTCCAAAATATGCAGAAATATGGACATTTATGAGACCCTTTCTAAGGGAAAAAATAATAATTCAAAACATTTTTCTCAGCTATTATGCACTAAATTAAATGTACTTATGGCTATAATAATTACTTTCTACAAAATCTGCTAGGAAATAAAACCCAAAATTCTACACACTGCAGGTTTAAGGATATAAATGTGTTTATTTTAAATGCTCTGTCTTATTGTATTTCTCTGTAGGATTTGAAGCAAAATAACATTGGATATTCTAATTATAAAGTTCATATATGTATTGTGTAGGGGCCAAAATGGACATTTGATTTATTAGTTTATTGTTTATTTTGAAAAGTCACGCACACTGTTTTGGGTTACACACACTTCCGTTTGATTGACACATGTGGGTGTGGTTTAATATATATACCTGGGCACTTGTGGCGGGCGGGTGTTAGGAGACAAAGGGGGTTAGTGGCGCACCTGATTTATACTTTCTGTTTGCCGTCAAACAACGTCAAATAACCATCAATTACAGCAGTTTGTCTTTTATTTGTTTATTTTCAATACCATCTACATGTTTTCATTCATCCAGTGGAAAAAAATAATTAAAAAAAAAATGTTTCAGCTATTATGCACTAAATTAAATGTACTTATGGATATTATAATTACTTTCTACAAAATCTACACACTGCAGGTTTAAGGATATAAATGTATTTATTTTAAATGCTCTGTCTTATTGTATTTCTCTGTAGGATTTGAAGCAAAATAACATTGGATATTCTAATTATAAAGTTCATATATGTATTGATTAAATATATAATAAATACTCTAGAACAGAGTATATCACATTGTATTCCTCTGTAGGACTTGAAGCAGCCGTACTGTATGACTTGACTTGTGACTTGCTTGATTCTCACCACAGTGACTTGAGACTTGCTTGAGACTTGAAGGTTATGACTTGAGACTTGCTTGTGACTTGCACATTAGTGACTTACCCCCACCTCTGGTATGTAGTATATAGATGTTGAGTATGTAGGACGTTAGTATGGCTTTCCGAACACAGCCACAGAGTGACAAAGTGTTAGCTGACTCCATTGTTATTTATACTCTGTCTTGCTGTATTTTTCTTTAGGACTTGAAGCAGCCTTACCAGGGACAGGACACCATGGCGTCCGTGGTGGAATCGTGGCCTTGGTTTCACATCATGGATGAAGCGATGCAGGGAAGGCTCTTCAACACTAACTTAGTGCTGAGTCCGGACACACAAGGACACACTAACACACACAACACACACATTAACACACACCACCACAACACACACACCCAGGAGAACACGGACATCCTGGAGTTCCTCATTAAGACAGAGATGGAGGACAACACGCAGACTGCAGCAGAAACCGCACTGCATGATGGGTAAGGGCACCGGAAAATTACTATATCGGCTTATCATGTAATTTATGTAAAAAAAAAAATATTGTAATTTTTTTTTTGGCGTTTTTTAATTTTTATCAGACAGAATTGGAGAGACAGAGTTGACACGGGGCAAAGACGGGAAATATAACATTTAACTTGATATTTTTCCTGAAATTGATAGTGCCGTTTAAATGTGTTGCGTGTACATGTGTACATTTGTTCGTGAAAACTTCTGGGAAGATATATCGTCCAACAAAATGTGTTTTCATGGGGGTCGCTCCTGGCCTCTCTGACACATTTTATCTCTGTCTCTACAAAACTGTCCAATAAAGAAAAACATTTAAAAAAAAAGGAGAATGTCTCTCCATACTGTCAATAAAGCTTGAAAAATTGTGAAAATATAATCTTATAAAACTAACATAATGTGTGATGATTCCAGGCCTACTGACGGGGTGGTTCACCAGAATGAGTCTTCCCCCAGTGAGGGAGGAATCCCTATGGGCTGGAGGAGGATGAGCGAATGTTCTTATAAGAGTAAGTACAGACAGACAGACACAGGGAGGGACAGATGGATAGACAGACACACACACACACACACACACACACACACACACACACACACACACAGATAGAGGGACAGACAGACAGACACACACACACACACAGAGACACAGACACACACGCAGACAGAGAGAGAGACAGAGACAGACAGACAGACAGACACAAACACACACACACATACACACTCTCTCATACATACGCACACTCTCGCGCACACACACAAACAGACAGACAGACAGACAGACAGAGGGACAGACAGACAGACGACAGACACACAGACAGAGGGACAGACAGACACCACACATACACACACACACACACAGACAGACAGACAGACATACATGTAGATAGATAGATAGACAGACACACAGACGACAGACACACAGATAGATAGACAGACAGACAGACAGACAGACAGACAGACAGACAGACATACAGACAGACACCACACACACACAGACAGACACACACACGCACGCACTCTGGCAGACACACACACACACACACACAGACAGACAGAGAGAGAGAGACACACACACACACACACACACACACAGACAGACACACACACACACACACACAGATACAATACAATACAATAGTGTTTCATCACATCACTAAACCAGTTGTTCTTGTTCTTTAGTGACTGAACCAGAGACGGAGAGAATGATCAAACTCAGAGCTGCAAACGAAGCGCTGTTCACCGGCCGGAAACACTCTGCAAAACCAGCCTGGAGGTGTGTGTGTGTGTGTGTGTGTGTGTGTGTGTGTGTGTGTGTGTGTGTGTGTGTGTGTGTGTGTGTGTGTGTGTGTGTGTGTGTGTGTGTGTGTGTGTGTGTGTGTGTGTGTGTGTGTGTGTGTGTGTGAGAGTGTGTGTGTGTTTGTGTCTGTCTGTGTGTGTGTGACGCTGTGTGTGTCTGTCTGTCTGTCTGTCTGTCTGTCTGTGTGTGTGTGTGTGTGTGTGTGTGTGTGTGTGTGTGTGTGTGAGTGAGTGTGACGCTGTGTGTGTGTGTGTGTGTGTGTGTGTGTGTGTGTGTGTGTGTGTGACGCTGTGTGTGTGTGTGTGAGTGTGACGCTGTGTGTGTGTGTGAGTGTGACGCTGTGTGTGTGTGTTTCTGTCTGTGTGTGTGTTTCTGTCTGTGTGTGTGAGAGACTGGGAACTGACTAAATGGCTTACGCTTAAAATGTAATATTGGGTTCACTTTAAAAGGTGTAGTCAGTGACAACACTTGTTGTCAAAATCAGTGAATAACTGCTCATGATCCAGGCTCTGTAAACTGGCAGGTAAACAAAGGGTGCCCCACCGCAGCTACAAAAACATGGGGGCGACTGTGGCTCAGGTGGTAGAGCGGGTCAGCTGATGATCAAAGGGTTGGAGGTTCGATCCCCGCCCTGCCACCTGTGTCATGGTTGTTGTGTCCTTGGGCAAGACACTTCACCCACCTTGCCTCGTGTGAGTGTCGATAGTTAGCCTGCTGCTATCGGTGTATGAATGTGTGTGTGAATGGTAACGTGGGAAAGGAAAACAGGTCTCCCTTGTAAAAGAGTCTTCGGTCTCAATGGGATTTACCTGTAGAAATAAAGGTTTAAAAAAAACAAAAAAAACATGCACGTTTACAGAGCCTAGGCCATGTATGAGTGAATGGTTGAATGTGAATGATATGTAAAGCGCTTTGAGGCTGAGAAAATCGGCTAAAAAGCGCCTTATAAGTCCATAAGTCTATTTACCATTTCATGTGCTTTTCTTTCAGAGCGATTCTGCACGAACTCAGTCTCCAGGGGAAACTGACCACGGATCAGCTGGCGAAGAAATGGGACAATCTGAAGAGGAGATACAAGGTGGGGGCACATTATGATATCCACAAAACTCTCTCTGTATTTCTCAGTATGGCAGCGTTTACATTTGGGTTTTATAATATAAACTACTGACAACATTTCTACCAAATCCCTATACATATTTTGTCATTTAGAGCATTTTTTTTTTTTTTTTTTGGCATTTTTATGCTTTATTGATAGTGTAGAGACAGAGTTGAAATGGGGCAGAGAGGGGAGTGACATGCAGAGAACGACCGCGGGCTGGAATCGAACCCGGGTCCGCTGCTGGCCGAGGCCCATGCGGGGGGGGGGGACGCCCTACCAACTGAGCTAAGGGCGCCCCCTTTAGAGCATTTTCAATAAGTTATGTAGAGATGAAGATTGAAGAAAAGCAGGCAGGCAGGCAGGTAGGCAGGCAGGAGGTACAGGTGCCTCAACAGCAGGACAAATAGACTTAAAAATAGTATTTTCCCTGGGCCATCAGGTCCCTGGACTCTTGACGTGTGTGTGTGTGTGTGTGCGCTATGCTGGATAAACAATGCATATATTGCTATGTTTCTCCTTTTATTCTTTGCTATTTAAACCTGCAGTGTGTAGAATTTTGGGTTTTATTTCGTAGCAGATTTTGTAGAAAGTAATTATAATATCCATAAGTACATTTAATTTAGTGCATAATAGCTGAGAAAAATGTTTGGAATTATTATTTTTTCCCTTAGAAAGGGTCTCATAAATGTCCATATTTCTGCATATTTTGGACCAAGGCCTAGTGCCGCCATCTTGAAAGTGTCATAGTTGGAATGTCATCAGGTGCATTGTTTAAAATTTTGAATTGTTCTTGTCCTTGAAGGCCACTGTAGCTTCTGTTATTATTCTAAAGGGTTGGGGTTACCCAGGGAGCGTTGCATTCTAGAACTTTGTAGAACTTTCTTGATGATGTCATATTACACACTGCACCTTTAAGTAATTAACTTATTACTGTTTTATTTTTTAATATTTATTATGCACTGGCCGAAGTAGCGCTGCGATTTCATTGGATAATACCTGTTATGCCATGACAATAAAAATTCTATTATATTCTATTCTACCCCCCCCCCCCTCCCTGACTAGGAGTTGAAGTTCCCCCCACGTGGCGTAGAGACTAACCCCAGCTCGTGGCCCTGGTTTTACCGTATGAACGATGCTATGGAGGGACGGTTCTCTGGCGCTGCTGCTATACTAACGCCCATCATAGAAGACACAGACGACGACTGCTGTGAACCAATGCTCTCTCCACCAGCTAAGAAGAGGTGGGAAAAACACAGACAGACAGACAGATAGACACACGCACAGACAGACACAGATAGACGGACAGACAGACACCACACACACACACACACACACGCAAGCACACACACAGACAGACACACAGATAGGGGCAGAGGGTGTCATACTGTATGGAATGTGAAGCCCACTGAGGCAAAATGCCTATTTCATGGCATTGTGCTGTAGAAATCAAACTGATTTGATGTGATTGTATTTAGATGTCGGCGGACGCGTGCGGGAATGGCCGACTTCCTCACGGAGTCTGAGATGGATCTACTGGTGGATTCTGAAGATAAGAACAACGGCTCCACTGCTCTGGGAGAACTACAACGCATGGCTGAGTTCACCTACAAATGTAAGTGATGGAATGTTGCATTTTGGGTAATGTAGGCGGGGGTATAAAAGGAATAGGGACTTCAAAGGTGGAGTCAGTGATTCTGGAGAACGCTTGTTTTTAAAATCAGTGAATATCTCCTCAGGTACCTGTCTGTACTGTGTGTGCGTGGGGGAAAAGGGCCCAAATAGGATGCACTTTTCAACACTAACAATCTTGGCCGCATGAAGTAGGACATCCGGTTACTTCTAACCATCCTAAATCTGGCCACAAGAATCGGGACATCCTAAATCTTTATTCTACATACTATATAGTAGAAAGTATGAGATTCGGAACGCAGGGTTTGTCTCTCCAAACTGTCTAATAAAAGCAAAAATGGAAGAAAATATATATATAGATAATTGAACCTGTAGAAGGCGTCAAAGTTAAATGAGCTTCAGACAGTGGGGTTAGTTATTGTACTGTTTGGCCCAGTGGCTGCCTTTTCAAACCTGTTGACCTTTCACCTTTCTGACAGTGACAGAACACACTCTAGCCCTGCGTTCCGAATCGCATACTTTCTACTATATAGTATGGTAGAAAAAAGATTTAGGATGTCCCAATTCTTGTGGCCAGATTTAGGATGGTTAGAAGTACCCGGATGTCCTACTTCATCCGGCCAAGGTTGTTAGTGTTGAAAACAGCATCCTATTTGGGCGATTCTGACCCACAATCCGGTGCGCACGTGAAGTGACGTCACATCAACGAAGCCTCCATATGAAAACAAACGGGGATGAGACGGATATAAAAGCAAGAGGCAAGATCAAGGAGCCATGTTATGATGAAATAAGAGAGAAAAGTATGTCCCAATAGTATGCCTACTGCATCCTAACTAGATTCTTTTTATCGTCAGATGTAGTATGTAGAATAGAAAAAAGAAAGAGGAGGAGATTCGGAACGCAGGGTAAGACTGTGTTCCAATCCCCATGCTTTACTTTCTGCTCTTTAGTATGGTAAAAAAAAAAAGAAGATTTAGGATGTCCCATTTCTATCTGCCTGGTCCTGTTTTTATTTTGATAAGCACTTTATAACGTTGTTTAGAAAAGTGCTTTATCAATGAAGTTAATTATCCAGTATATACAATATACCAGTTTACAGAGCCTAGTTAGTGTTTGACTCAACGGCTGCCTTATATCTCTCTGACAGAACGGTTGACATGTCACCTTCACAAGAGACATGTAAAATAAATTAAGTTTATTATATTATAGCAGTGGCAAAGTGGGCAGGGAGGTCGCCTCTGGAGTGCAGGGTCGGAGGTTCGATCCCCCGTCTACCCGCCACATGTCCAAGTGTCCCTGGGCAAAGAGACATTGAACCCCGAATTGCTCCCGAGAGTTAGATTGCACCCTGCGTGGTAGCTGCTGCTGCTATCGGTGTATAAATGTGTGTGTGTGTGAATGGGTGAATGTGTACAAAACAATGTAAATCGCTTTGAGTCTGTGAAAAACCAGGGAAAAGAGCTTTAGAAGTGGAGTCCATTTAACATTTACCATTTACCATATTATTCATTCCAGTGACAGAGGACGACACGCGGAGACTGATCGAGTTACGAGCTGCAAACGAGTCTCTGTTTACTGGGAGGAGGAACACAGCCAAGCCAGCATGGAGGTAAAAGATCAGGGGGTTAAAATACTCAAGGAAAAATATGTTTTTACTAATTTAAAGGTTCTACGAGGAACTTTCAGTGTGTGTTAATTCTAGTGTTCACCTTTGAAAGAAAGCGGTAGTGTTTTTACCACGCCAGCTGTTGTTCCTGGGTGAGCGTATATACCCATGACAAAGGCATTAAGAAAAAACTATATGAAAATAGCATTCTCTTTGCACTGATGGTCTTGTTTGCTGTTACATGTAATTTATGATCATCAGAGGAAAATAAGGCTGTTTCAGAAATATATAAAAGTTCCTCGTAGCGACTTTAAAGGAGACATAATCTGCTCATTTAAAGCTTCAAATTATTTTCTTCGGCCATTGGCTCAAGTGGCCCAATTCTAATATTATATGTTACTGTGACCATATAAGCAGTAAAAAGTTCTCAATCATCATAATATGTGGAAATAAATCTGATGTAAATAGGATATTTTTAATTTGACATTTGATCTAAGCGTTATTGATATTCATGCTTAATTGAAATGTGTCTGATGCTTTAAGCGAGTGTGAGCACAGGACAGGATTGGCACATGGCTCACCTTAAAAGTAGATGGAAGCGCAAAAAAAAATCAGATAAAGGTGAAAAGTCAGAATTGGGCATCAAAAAAATGCAGTGTAAATACAGCCTTAGTGTATCCTGTAAACAGTTTTCCTGAGACAGTACTATACAAAAAGGAATGGGTCGATATACATGTCTGAAGGAGAGAGGTTTCATTTCATGTGGACTTGATCAGAATTATTCTGTCATTGCTTGTATTTGTTTTGTCCCAGAAGATGTTTTATATAGAGTATATTTGTGTTTTGTCCTCAGGGGGATAGTGAAGGAGATGGGTCTGACCGGGAAGATCACTCCTGATCAAGTCGCCAAGAAATGGGACAATCTGAAGACCAAGTTCAAGGTCAAGACAGTTTATACATCTATCTGCATAGTGTGTGTGTGTGTGTGTGTGTGTGTGTGTGTGTGTGTGTGTGTGTGTGTGTGTGTGTGTGTGTGTGTGAGTGAGTGAGTGAAATCTGCATAGGGTGTGTGTGTGTGTGTGTGTTTGCGTGTTTGTTTGTGTGTGTGTTTGTGTGTTTGTGTGCGTGCGTGTGTGTGTGTGTGAGTGTGTGAGTGAGTAGCAATCTTATGTGTCTGTTTGGAGCCTGTGTGTCGGTCTGGCAGGTTTTATTCTGTCTGTACTTTATTTCTTATTGACAATCAAAATAAAGCAAATTCCCAGGTGTGTTCGTGGTGTAGTGTCTAGACCCCCCCACCCCCTCCTCCATAGAGTCTCAGTCCTCTTCACAGCAGACCTGGGTTAGAATCCAGCCCGGGTCGTTCTCTGCATGTCATTCCCCTGTCTGTCTCTCTGTCTGTCTGTCTGTCTATCTGTCTGTCCTCTTCACAGCAGACCCGGGTTAGAATCCAGCCCGGGTCGTTCTCTGCATGTCATTCCCCTCTCTGTCTGTCTGTCTGTCTGTCTGTCTGTCTGTCCTCTTCACAGCAGACCCGGGTTAGAATCCAGCCCGGGTCGTTCTCTGCATGTCATTCCCCTCTCTGTCTGTCTGTCTGTCTGTCTGTCTGTCCTCTTCACAGCAGACCCGGGTTAGAATCCAGCCCGGTTCGTTCTCTGCATGTCATTCCCCTCTCTGACACATTTCATCTCTGTCTCTACACACTGTCTAATAATAAAGAAAAATAAAATCAAAGAATTATCTTAAAAAATGAAATAAAAAAAATCCGATATTACGCAGTGCACCTTTAGAATCATCCATCAAGGGAAAAGCATCTTGTTGACTGTGTATGTGTGTGTTTTCATGTATCTTCCTCCAGGATTTGAAGTTTCCTCCGCGGGGCATGGAGTCCCAGACCAACCCAGCTTCGTGGCCTTGGTTTGGGCTTATGAGTGACGCCATGGAGGGCCGTCTGGCTGGTAAGGCGGCTAAGATCACGCCCATATGGAGCAGTGAGGAGGACGGGGGGGTGTTCGGTGCGTCTCCCTCCCCCACAGAGAGCCACCCAGACGGGGGCACGGCGGACAGAGGCAGTGGGTCAGAGATGGAGAGTCTCGTGGAGGGAGATAATGCTAACGATGACGGTAACGTGACGTATATCGACGCCAGCGGAGAAGAGTGTTCTACGCCAAACGACCTGACGTATAAAAGTAAGTGTGTGTGTGTGTGTGTGTGTGTGTGTGTGTGTGTGTGTGTGTGTGTGTGTGTGTGTGTGTGTGTGTGTGTGTGTGTGTGTGTGTGTGTGTGTGTGTGTGTGTGTGTGTGTGTGTGTGTGTGTGATCTGACGTATAAAAGTAAGAAAAGCTCTGAAAATTCAGTTTTTATAGACAGTACAGAGTTGAAATGGGGAGAGAGAGAGAGAGAGAGAGAGAGAGAGAGAGAGAGAGAGAGAGAGACAGAGAGAGAGGGACAGAGAGAGACAGACAGAGAGACAGAGAGAGACAGAGAGAGAGACAGAGAGAGAGGGACAGAGAGAGAGAGAGGGGGGATGACCTGCAGTAAAGGTCCACGGGTCAGATTTGAACCCGCGACCACTGCAACGAAGGCCAGAGCCAATATTTGAGCCAATATTGTTTGATGTATTATATTATATCTTTTGGATTGTTTTAATTTAGTAATTTTAGCTGCAAGGTTCTTTGTATGATTTATTTTTAAACGTCTTGGCCTTGAATTTTGGACCACCAGCCGGGTGTCTCCTTCTCCCTCCTCTGGGCCCAATGGAGGGTATATACTTTATAATGTTTAATCTCATGTAAACTTTATATCATTGTAACTTGTTCATTTTTATACTATTTTATTATTCTCCTTGCCTGGCTATGGAGTAGAGGTGAAAAGATTCGGCATGATTATTTCAGCAACTGTTTTTCATATCAAATCAAATCAAATCAAATCAGTTTTATTTGTATAGCCCAAAATCACAAACACATTTGTCTCAGTGGGCTTTACATTTCATACAATATGATATATGACACCCTGCCCTTATCTATCTATCTATCTATCTATCTATCTATCTATCTATCTATCTATCTATCTATCTATCTATCTATCTATCTATCTATCTATCTATCTATCTATCTATCTATCTATCTATCTATCTATCTATCGATCTGCCCTTACACCCTTAGCTCGGCTGAGAAAAAACTCCCAGTAAAAACCCTTTACCGGGAATAAAAAAAATTGAAGAAATCTCAGGGAGAGTGGACAGAGTAAGGGATCCCTCTCCCAGGACGGACATGCTGCAATAGATGTCATATCAGTCTCTCTGTTTATTTTATTCCTCTGTGTGTGTGTGTGTGTGTGTGTGTGTGTGTGTGTGTGTGTGTGTGTGTGTGTGTGTGTGTGTGTGTGTGTGTGTGTGTGTGTGTGTGTGTGTGTGTGTGTGTGTGTGTGTGTGTGTGTGTGTGTCTTCAGTGACGGACCATGACACCAGGAGGATGATCAAACTTCGAGCCTCTAATGAGTCGTTGTTCACTGGGAGGAGAAACGCCGCCAAGGCCGCATGGAAGTAAGAGATACTGTTTAACCTTAAAGCCCTACTTCACCTGGTGGAAATATGAAGGTGTATTGAACTCTGAGATCCTATGTAGTATAAATGTGAGAACATTTTAGAAATCGGTTCATCCTAGCCTGAGAAAAGGCAGAAAGAGTGTTTTATGTTCTCACTGTCTCTAACCCTACATTTTTTTTGCCAAGGCCGCATGGAAGTAAGAAACCGGGGTTCCCAAGCATCCGTAAATAGTCTTTTTTTTTTCTTTTTTTTTTTTTAACCTTTATTTCTACAGGTATATCCCATTGAGACCGAAGACTCTTTTGCAAGGGAGACCTGTTTTCCTTTCCCACGTTACCATTCACACACACATTCATACACCGATAGCAGCAGGCTAACTATCGACATTCACACGAGGCAAGGTGGGTGAAGTGTCTTTGCCCAAGGACACAACAACCATGACACAGGTGGCAGGGCGGGGATCGAACCTCCAACCCTTTGATCATCAGCCGACCCGCTCTACCACCTGAGACACAGTTAAAAGGCATCGTAATCATTCATCTAAAGATATGGTTTTAAACAATATTAAAATGTCTTTCAAATCTTCTTTTTCTTCTCTGACGTAATCTGGAATCTGAAGAAGTGATTTATGATGATATTGAGACAATGATATTCTGAATGAGCAAAATATTAAAGTAAAGTAACTCAAGTTGTTTTGTTTTTTGTGTCTCCTTTCTCCTGTGTCTCTGTGTGTGTGTGTGTGTGTGTGTGTGTGTGTGTGTGTGTGTGTGTGTGTGTGTGTGTGTGTGTGTGTGTGTGTGTGTGTGTGTGTGTGTGTGTGTGTGTGTGTGTGTGTGTGTGTGTGTGTGTGTGTCTGTGTCAGGGCGATTCTGAAGGAGCTGGGTCTACAGGCCAAAGTCTCCACCTATCAGATGGCAAAGAAATGGGACAATCTGAAGAGGAGGTACAAGGTGGGGACATACTTAAAAAATGCTTCAATTTTACATCTTTTTTTTTTATTAAGTCTTTATTGAACATGGTTTAAAAAAAAATAATAATACAAACAAATAAAACGATTGAGCAGTAAAAAAAGGAAAGAAATCAATTAAAAACAAACAAATGGGATCCTCAGGATCCTAAGCAACAAATACATAACTCACTCACTCACTCACTCACTCACTCACTCACTCACTCACTCACTCACTCACTCACTCACTCACTCACTCACTCATTCACTCACTCACTCACTCACTCACACACTCACACACTCACTCACTCAAATAACATAGTTCATGTTCAAAAGGGATAGGAAGAAGTTAAGAAAAACTTTTCTGGTCCTACCCCCTCTTATTTTTACCTGCATCTGACACATGACATGTGACATCTGATGTTTTTATACAGGTTTGTTACAATTAACAATATGTTTTCCCATTTGTTCCTTCTGAAATATAAAAGGAATACTTCACCCGTACAGAACCGGCATTCCATCATTATAAAGTCACTATTATAATATAATGAATGAGGTTTTTCTTCCCTCAGTCTGAGTCTGCTGTTTTCAACACCAAAAATCTCGGCAGGTTGTAGTAGACATCTGGGTATTTCTAACCATACTAAATCTGGCCACAAGAATCAGGACATCCTAAATCTTTTTTCTACCAAACTAAATAGTAGATAGTATGGGGATTGGAACGCAGGGTTAGTGTTTTTCTTCCTCTGAAAAACCAGGGAAAAGAGCGATATAAGTGGAGTCCATTTAACCATTTAACCATTTAACATTTAAGAGGAGGTACAAGGTGTGTGTGTGTGTGTGTGTGTGTGTGTGTGTGTGTGTGTGTGTGTGTGTGTGTGTGTGTGTGTGTGTGTGTGTGTGCGCGTGCGTGCGTGCGTGCGTGCGTGCGTGCGTGCGTGCGTGTGCCCCCGCTGCAGTTTTTATACAAGTTTGTTACAATTTACAAGATATTTTCGCATTGGTTTCTCCTGAAAACTTAAAGGAATACTTCACCCACACGGAACCGGCGTTCTATCATTATAAAATCACTATTATAATATAATGAATGAGGTTTGTCTTCCCTCAGTCTTCCCTTGGCCCAGCTGTCCTGTTGATCCTAACCTTACTGTGATGTCACAAGAAGGAAACTGTAGGGTTAGACAGTGAGACCATAAAACACTCTTTCTGCCTTTTCTCAGGCTAGGATGAACCGATTTCTAACATGTTTGCACATTTATGCTACATAGGATCTCAGAGTTCAATACACCTTCATATTCCCACCAGGTGAAGTAGGGCTTTAAAGGAATACTTCACCCGTACGGAACCGGCGTTCTGTCAACAAGGTAATTAGATCATTGAGAGGGAAAATGTAATAAAATAAAAATCTCACTTCTTCTTCTTCTTCTGTTGTAGGATTTGAAGTTCCCTCCGATCGGGATGGAGTCTGTGGCTGACAGCTCGTGGCCTTGGTTCCATCTCATGAACGAAGCGATGGAAGGCCGTCTGTCCTCCAGCGCTCCACTCCTAACCCCTGTTACCCACGACAACAGCGACCCTACTACTGACCTGCCGCATTCTAACTCCGCCCCTAGAAACACTAAACCACGCCCACAGACACAGACACAATCACAGACACAATCACAGACTCAAATACAGACGCAAACACAAATACAGACACAGACACAAATACAGACACAGACACACACACATACACAACAAGAACAAATCCTTCCTCCAATTTCTACATCATCATCATCATCATCATTGGAATACACACAAGACATTCTAACCAATCAGAATCACCGTAGCTCGGATGACGGACAGGACGGACCAATGGTGGGAGGGCTGGAAAGGGAGTGGGCGTCGCTGGAGAGAGAGAGAGAGATGGTAGAGAGAGATCGGGCCAGTGTGGAGAGAGAGAGGGCTGCGTTACAGGCGGAAAGGCTGTGGTTGGAGAGAGAGAGAGAGGCAGTGCAGAGAGACAGATCCATGTTGGAGCAGGACAGAGCGCTAATGATGAGCTCTGTGGGACATTCTGGACATCTCAATGCACTGATGTAGGACAATATGTTATGGGGATGGGCTAAGAAAAGCAGTTTTTTAAAGTGCTAAAAACAGGCGATTGTCCGATTTAAACAGTGCAAGCAGACCCATGTCAATGCACTGATGTAGGACATTATGATATGGGGATGTTTAGGCCTTTATAATGCCAAGAAAAGAAGGTTTTTATACGCGGGTAAACCTACTAAAAGCAGGCGATTGTCTGCTTTTAACAGTGCAAGCGGACCCGGGCATATTTGGACATTCTGGACTTCTCAATGCTCTGATGTAGGACAATATGATATGGGGATGGGCTAAGAAAAGCAGTTTTTTAAAGTGCTAAAAACAGGCGATTGTCCGATTTAAACAGTGCAAGCAGACCCATGTCAATGCACTGATGTAGGACATTATGATATGGGGATGTTTAGGCCTTTATAATGCCAAGAAAAGAAGGTTTTTATACGCGGGTAAACCTACTAAAAGCAGGCGATTGTCTGCTTTTAACAGTGCAAGCGGACCCGGGCATATTTGGACATTCTGGACTTCTCAATGCTCTGATGTAGGACAATATGATATGGGGATGGTTAGGACCTTTTAATGGCAATATTAGCGGTTATTTCAAGGCTAAAAATGACCAATTGTCGACTTTTAACACTGTTTTTTAAAGTGCTAAAAACAGGCGATTGCCCGGTTTGAACAGTGCAAGCAGACCCATGTCGGAATGCCAAAAGACTATGTGGTAACGGTGCGTCGTGTTATGGACATTCTGGACTTCTGAATGCTCTGATGTAGGACAATATGTTATGGGGATGTTTAGGCCTTTATAATGCCAAGAAAAGAAGGTTTTTAAACTTGGGTAAACCTACTAACATTGCAAGCAGTCCCGGGTCGGATTGGCAGCACATTTGGACATTCTGGACTTCTGAATGCTCTGATGTAATGATGTAGGACATTATGATGTGGGGATGTTTAGGCCTTTATAATGCCAAGAAAAGAAGGTTTGTATACGCGGGTAAACCTACTAAAAGCAGGCGATTGTCCACTTTTAACTGTGCAAGAGGACCCGGGCATATTTGGACATTCTGGACATCTGAATGCTCTGATGTAAATGCTAATATGTTATGGGGACATAAAATGCCAAGAAAAGCAGGTTTTTTTAAATGCTAAAAACAGGCGATTTCCCGGTTTGAACAGTGCAAGCAGAACCCATGTCGGATTGCCAACAGAAGATGTGTTGAGTAATGTTTCACGTCATAACACTGGTTTTATAGAAGTGTTTAAATATCTTGATTATCAGATGCATCGTGATGTTTTGGACTTTCTGGACTTCTCAATGCTCAGATGCAGACGTCAGTACACTATATGGACATTAAGACCTTTTATAATCCCAAGAATAACAGCTTTTTAAATGCGGGTAAACCTACTAAAAATAGGCGATCGTCCACTTAAACAGTGTTAGCAGATCTGGGGCGTATTGGGAGCATTTTTGGACATTCTGGACTTCTCAATGCGCTCATGTTAACTCCAATACATTATGGGGACATGTAGGCCCGTATAATAACAAGATTAGCAGGTTTTTAAATGCTAAAAACAGGCGATTGTCCACTTTAAACAATGCAAGAAAACCCAAGTTGGAATTGCCAAAAGATGTTTTTTTTTTACTAGAACTAGATTTCTGAGTAGACATGGGTTTTTAAACTGGTTAAAGGGATATTTAAAAAATCTCATAAATCTACTTATCGACCATATACAGCTCCGGAAAAAATTAAGAGACCGACCACTCCAAATGTTCAGTGTCTCTCGTTTTACTCTTTATAGGCATATGTTTGAGTAGAATGAACATTTTGGTTTTATAATATAAACTACTGACAATATCTCTACCAAATTCCAATACATTTTTTGTCATTAAAGAGCATTTTCATTAAACCTGCAGTGTGTAGAATTTTGGGTTTTATTTCCTAGCAGATTTTGTAGAAAATAATTATAATATCCATAAGTACGTTTAATTTAGTGCATAATAGCTGCATTTTTTTTTTTTTTTTTTTTTTTCCTTAGAAAGGGTCTCATATATGTCCATATTTCTCCATACTTTGGACCAAGGCCTTGTCACCGCCATTTTGGAAGTGTCATAGATGGAATGTCATCAGGTGCATTGTTTAAAATTTAGAATTGTTCTTGTCCTTGAAGGCCACTGTAGCTTCTGTTATTATTCTAAAGGGTTGGGGTTACCCAGGGAGCGTTGCATTCTAGAACTTTGTAGAACTTTCTTGATGATGTCATATTACACACTGCACCTTTAAGCAACCTAGAGATGAAGATTGAAGAAAAATCCAGTCTGGTCTCTTAATGTTTTCCAGAGCTCTATATAGTCTATGTCTATAACAAAACCAATGTTTTATTTGCAGTAATTTATTTTTTATGAACATGAAAAACTGATCTCAAACTCAAGGACACTGAGGAGGTATTGTTTTTAAGAATTGTGCCAAAACATGTATTTATTGACTATAAGTACACTCACCCTGCGTTCCAAATCTCCTCCTCTTTCTTTTCTCTATTCTACATACTACATCTGACCATGAACAGAATCTAGTTAGGATGCAGTATGCTACACTTGGGACATACTTTTACTTATTTATTTCATCCTAACATGGCTCCTTGATCTTGCCTCTTGCTTTTATATCCGTCTCATCCCCGGTTGTTTTCATACGGAGGCTCCGTCGATGTGACGTCACTTCACGTGCGCACTGGATTGTGGGTCAGAATCGCCCAAATAGGATGCAGTTTTCAAACACTAACAATCTTGGCCGCATGAAGTAGGACATCCGGGTACTTCTAACCATCCTAAATCTGGCCACAAGAATCGGGACATCCTACATCTTTTTTTCTACCATACTAAATAGTGGATAGTATGCGATTCGGAACGCAGGGTAAATTTTGAGAGGGTCATTTAAAAATCTCATAAATCTACTTACTTATCGACCATATAAAACCACTGTAGATGTGTGTGGAGCGATCGAAACTCCAACACAGAAGAATTGCTCGATTTTGTGCATAAAAAAAAAACTATTTCCAAATTTGGTGGAACTTTTTTCATATCAGATCTGGTCGGTGAGGAGACAGGCGTAGACATAACAGAATGTAAAAAGCTCATTGTTGCAAATTTGTGATACTGGGACGGTGTAAATAAAGCTTTAATAATTGAAGAAAAAACAACTTGGTCACCATCATTTAGCTGTATAGCAATAAAGTCCTACTTCACCTGGTGGGAATATGAAGGTGTATTGAACTCTGAGATCCTATGTAGTATAAATGTGCAAACATTTTAGAAATCGGTTCATCCTAGCCCGAGAAAAGGCAGAAAGAGTGTTTTATGGTCTCACTGTCTAACCCTACATTTTATTAATGTGACATCACACATGGTAAAATGTAGGGTTAGGATTAACAGGACAGCTGGGCCAAGGGAAGAAAAACCTCATTCATTATATTATAAAAGTGATTTTATAATGATAGAACGCCGGTTCCGTATGCGTGAAGTATTCCTTTAATGTAGCTGTTTATTTTAACTGTTATAAGTGTATTGATTTTGCTGTAACTGTTGACTGGCTGCTGTGTCGGTTTAACTAAAGCTATAGTGTGTAACGTTTTTCATATAAACAAACGTCCGTTACATTCAAGCCATCGCCAAACAAGTTGACAATGCCTATCAGCTCCACAAAACTCTGTATTTCTCAGTGTGGCAGCGTTTACTAACTGGTGTCCCCCCCCCAGACACTGGTGCAGGAGCTCAGAAAAATCCCCAAGAAGAGCCCAAGAAATGTTTCAGTTGTTGATTCTACTGCTAAGAAAAAAAAACCTGGACGTACAGCAGAAGGTATAAAATCCATGAGCCATCACTGAAGGCTTTACCTCATGTAGATGCACCGACAGTGTTGTTGTAATCACTCAGGATTCCTAAAACAACAATCGCAAAGCAGAGAAAGGCCTGTCATGACTTACTGTTTGAAGAGTGATTTTGTAAAAAGTGCTTTGTGTACATTTCAATTAAGGTATTAAGCTTTAATACACTGGCCCCATTTGGACTAAAGCAGTAGTGTTTGTACCACGCCAGCTGTTGTTCCTGGGTGAGCATATGACCCATGACAAAGGCATTAAGAAAAACTATTTGTGTGTGTGTGTGTGTGTGTGTGTGTGTGTGTGTGTGTGTGTGTGTGTGTGTGTGTGTGTGTGTGTGTGTGTGTGTGTGTGTGTGTGTCTCTCGTAACCTACATACTGTGTCAACCTGTCTGTCTGCGTATCTGTCTGTCTGTCTGTCTCTCTCCCTGCCAACCTGTCTGCCTGTCTTTCTCTCTCTCTCTCTCTCAGTGTGTGTGTGTGTGTCTTTTTCTCTCTTTCTGTGTGTGTGTGTGTCTCTCTCTCTCTCTCTGTGTCTCGCTCTGTGTGTGTGTGTCTCTCTCTCTCTCTCTCTCTCTCTCTCTCTCTCTGTGTCTCGCTCTGTGTGTGTGTGTGTCTCTCTCTCTCTCTCTCTCTCTCTCTCTCTCTCTGTGTCTCGCTCTGTGTGTGTGTGTGTGTCTCTCTCTCTCTCTCTGTGTCTCGCTCTCTGTGTGTCTCTCTCTATCTATCTCTCTCTCTCTTACCTTAACCTACATACTGTGCCAACCTGTCTGTCTGCATACGTTCTGCATCAGTACAGTGTGTGTGTGTGGTGTGTGTGTTTGTGCGTGTGTGTGTGTGTGTGTGCGTGTGTGTGTGTGTGTGTGTGTGTGTGTGTGTGTGTGTGTGTTCAATAAAAACAAAGGAACAATGAAGTGGGATCAGAAACATCTCCTCATCCAGGAATTTTCCTTCACAAAGATATTTTAACCCCACGAACGCCAAGCAGACGAACCAGTTCTAACTCTGTGTGTGTGTGTGTGTGTGTGTGTGTGTGTGTGTGTGTGTGTGTGTGTGTCTGTTTCATTGTCTGTGTGTGTGTGTGTGTGTGTGTGTGTCTGTTTCATTGTCTGTGTGTACGGAAATGATGAACGTGTTGATTTAAATACAGCGCGGGTAAATGGAATCCGATCACAAGTAGACAGAGAAGTCACATTTGAAAATACAAGTGGGAACACACGGACTGAGAGCTGTCCACTTGTAACCAGATTCAAAAAGTCAGATGTTAATGCCAGGTGGAAACAGGGTCTGTGTATGTGTGTGTGTGTCTGTTTAATTGTCTGTGTGTGTGTGTGTGTGTGTGTGTGTCTGTCTGTTTCATTGTCTGTGTGTGTGTGTGTCTGTTTCATTGTCTGTGTGTGTGTCTGTTTCATTGTCTGTGTGTGTGTGTGTGTGTGTGTGTGTGTGTGTGTGTGTGTGTGTCTGTTTCATTGTCTGTGTGTGTGTGTGTCTGTTTCATTGTCTGTGTGTGTGTGTGTGTGTGTCTGTTTCATTGTCTGTTTGTGTGTGTGTGTCTGTGTGTGTGTGTGTGTGGGCAGACGAACCAGTTATTACTCTGTGTGTGTGTGTGCGCATGTGTCTGTTTCTGTGTTTCTCTCTGTGTGTTTGTGTTTGTGTGTGTAGCCAGACAAACCAGTTATGACAGTCTCAATGCCAGTGATCTCTCTCTCTCTATACACACACACACACACACACTCTCACACACTCTCACACACACACACACACACTCTCACACACACACACACACACACACACACACAGTAGAAGTTAGTCACCTTACTGAGGAGATAATCAATTTAGATTTTTAACCCGATAATGGCAAACAGCTTAACCTTTTTTTGTAATGTTAAGCCCATTTTTATTTATTTTTCTTATTGATGGAAATGTATGTCCATCGCTTTATGACCAGAGTGTAGCTATCTTCTTATGGCTACCTCCAGCAGGATAATGCACCATGTCACAAAGCTCAAATCATCTCAAACTGCTTTCTTGAACATGATAATTAAACTAAATTCAGTTTATTTAAACCTGCAGTGTGTAGAATTTTGGGTTTTATTTCCTAGCAGATTTTGTAGAAAGTAATTATAATATCCATAAGTACATTTAATTTAGTGCATAATAGCTGATTTTTTTTTTTATTATTATTTTTTTTCCCCTTAGAAAGGGTCTCATATATGTCCATATTTCTGCATATTTTGGACCAAGGCCTAGTGCCGCCATCTTGAAAGTGTCATAGTTGGAATGTCATCAGGTGCATTGTTTAAAATTTAGAATTTTTCTTGTCCTTGAAGGCCACTGTAACTTCTGTTATTATTCTAAAGGGTTGGGGTTACCCAGGGAGCGTTGCATTCTATAACTTTGTAGAACTTTCTTCATGATGTCATATTACACACTGCACCTTTAAAGGTGCAGTGTGTAATATGACATCATCAAGAAAGTTCTACAAAGTTCTAGAATGCAACTCTCCCTGGGTAACCCCACCCCTTTAGAATAATAACAGAAGCTACAGTGGCCTTCAAGGACAAGAACAATTCTAAATTTTAAACAATGCACCTGATGACATTCCACAAACATGGATTCCTCCATAAGACTTGCCTGCTCAATGTACAAAATGTAATATTAATATTTGTAATTCTCCGCTCAGGAGGATAATTCAGATTATTGGCAGAGGTGATTTTACACCAATGAGGACATACTTATGAATGAGAATGAGGATATTCATTGTAGCTAATAAATTACTTAAAATGTTACACAGTGTCCCTTTAAATTAGTATAGGGCCTATGGTGTGACCCTTTTGTGACTAACCAAATATGCAT
>NC_137234.1:1265908-1273408 GCF_949987685.1 Ammodytes marinus
TTCTTTTTATGATTTATTTTTAAACGTCTTGGCCTTGAATTTTGGACCACCAGCCGGGTGTCTCCTTCTCCCTCCTCTGGTGGGGAGGGGCCCAATGGAGGGTATATACTTTTTAATGTTTAATCTTATGTAAACTTTATATCATTGTAACTTGTTTATTTTTGTACTATTTTATTATTCTCCTTGCCTGGCTATGGAGTAGAGCTGAAAAGATTCGGCATGATTATTTCAGCAACTGTTTTTCATATCAGTCTCTGTGTCTGTCTGTCTGTCTGTCTGTCTGTCTGTCTGTCTGTCTGTCTGTCTGTCTGTCTGTCTCTTCAGTGACGGACCATGACACCAGGAGAATGATCAAACTTCGAGCCTCTAATGAGTCGTTGTTCACTGGGAGAAGAAACGCCGCCAAGGCCGCATGGAAGTAAGAGATACTCTTTATATTAATACATCAATAGACCATAAAATACATGTTCGCTGGTTGGATCCCCGGCACCGGACAGGAGGGTGTTAGTAGTAAAACTAGTGGTGGCTGCTATTACATCTACGGTGCCCACCATCTCTACCATTGTGTCCTTGAGCAAGACACTTAACCCCCAAACTGCTCCAGGGGCGCTGTACTATGGCTGACCCTGCGCTCTGACCCCCTCTGGAGTGTGGGAACTTGAGAGGGGAGATGAGAAAAGATGAATTTCAATGTGCTTTGTGTAAATTGACTGACTTACTTACTTACATGTTGCCGCATCATCAAATCCAAAATGTTTTGACCTGCCAAACTAGAAACCAACCTAATAACATTATTATTAGTAGTAGTAGTAGTGTTACTATCAGCATATAGAAGTGTGTTACATCAGTTTGTGCACTTTTTTACTTTGTTATTATGAGAATGAAGTACCTTAATATGCGTACAGATTTTCCATTATATCCTCCCTACCTCTGCCAGCATTCAATTTCATTTTAAGTGGCTTGAGAAAGGTATTAAAAAGTCTTACATTTGACTTAATATATATAGAAGTGAACTGACTTTGTTATAGCAGTTTTTGGTACATCAGTGTGTGTGTGTGTGTGTGTGTGTGTGTGTGTGTGTGTGTGTGTGTGTGTGTGTGTGTGTGTGTCAGGGCGATTCTGAAGGAGCTGGGTCTACAGGCGAAAGTCTCCACCTATCAGATGGCAAAGAAATGGGACAATCTGAAGAGGAGGTACAAGGTGAGGACATTATGGTGTGTGTGTGTGTGTGTGTGTGTGTGTGTGTGTGTGTGTGTGTGTGTGTGTGTGTGTGTGTGTGTGTGTGTGTGTGTGTGTGTGTGTGTGTGTGTGTGTGTGTGTGTGTGTGTGTGTGTGTGTGTGTGTGTGTGTGTGTGTGTGTGCCCGCCCCGCTGCTGTTTTTATACAGGTTTGTTACAATTAACAATATGTTTTCCCATTTGTTCCTTCTGAAATATAAAAGGAATACTTCACCCGTACAGAACCGGCGTTCTATCATTATAAAGTCACTATTATAATATAATGAATGAGGTTTTTCTCAGTCTTCCCTCAGTCTTCCCTTGGCCCAGCTGTCCTGTTAATCCTAACCCTTACTGTGATGTCACAAGAAGGAAACTGTAGGGTTAGACAGTGAGACCATAAAACACTCTTTCTGCCTTTTCTCAGGCTAGGATGAACCGATTTCTAACATTTTTGCACATTTATGCTACATCGGATCTCAGAGTTCAATACACCTTCATATTCCCACCAGGTGAAGTAGGTCTTTAAAGGAATACTTCACCTGTACGGAACCGGCGTTCTGTCAACAAGGTAATTAGATCATTGAGAGGGAAAATGTAATAAAATAAAAATCTCACTTCTTCTTCTTCTTCTGTTGTAGGATTTGAAGTTCCCTCCGATCGGGATGGAGTCTGTGGCTGACAGCTCGTGGCCTTGGTTCCATCTCATGAACGAAGCGATGGAAGGACGTCTATCCTCCAGCGCTCCACTCCTAACCCCTGTTACCCACGACAACAGTGACCCTACTACTGACCAGCCGCATTCTAACTCCGCCCCTAGGAACACCAAACCACGCCCACAGACACAGACACAATCACAGACACAAATACAGACGCAAACACAAATACAGACACAGATACAGACACAAACACAGACACACACACATACACAACAAGAACAAATCCTTCCTCCAATTTCTACAACATCATCATCATCATCATTGGAATACACACAAGACATTCTAACCAATCAGAATCACCGTAGCTCGGATGACGGACAGGACGGACCAATGGTGGGAGGGCTGGAAAGGGAGTGGGCGTCGCTGGAGAGAGAGAGAGAGATGGTAGAGAGAGATCGGGCCAGTGTGGAGAGAGAGAGGGCAGCGTTACAGGCGGAAAGGCTGTGGTTGGAGAGGGAGAGAGAGGCAGTGCAGAGAGACAGATCTATGTTGGAGCAGGACAGAGCGCTAATGATGAGCTCTGTGGGACATTCTGGACATCTGAATGCTCTGATGTAGGACAATATGATACGGGGATATTTAGGCCTTTATCATGCCAATAAAAGAAGGTTTTTATACGCGGGTAAACCTACTAAAAGCAGGCGATTGTCCACTTTTAACAGTGCAAGCGGACCCGGGCATATTTGGACATTCTGGACTTCTCAATGCTCTGATGTAGGACAATATGTTATAGGGATGGGCTAAGAAAAGCAGTTTTTTAAAGTGCTAAAAACAGGCGATTGTCCACTTTAAACAGTGCAAGCAGACCCATGTCAATGCTCTGATGTAAGACAATATGATACGGGGATGTTTAGGCCTTTATAATGCCAATAAAAGAAGGTTTTTAAACTTGGGTAAACCTACTAACATTGCAAGCAGTCCCGGGTCGGATTGGCAGCATATTTGGACATTATGGACATCTGAATGCTCTGATGTAGGACAATATGTTATGGGGATGTTTAGGCCTTTATAATGCCAAGAAAAGAAGGTTTTTATACGCGGGTAAACCTACTAAAAGCAGGCGATTGTCTGCTTTTAACTGTGCAAGCGGACCTGGGCATGTTTGGACATTATGGACATCTGAATGCGCTGATGTAAATGCTAATATGTTATGGGGACATAAAATGCCAAGAAAAGCAGGTTTTTTTAAATGCTAAAAACAGGCGATTTGTCCGATTTGAACAGTGCAAGCAGAACCCATGTCGGATTGCCAACAGAAGATGTGTTGAGTAATGTTTCTCGTCATAACACTGGTTTTATAGAAGTGTTTAAATATCTTGGTTATCAGATTAATCGTGATGTTTTGGACATTCTGGACAATTCAATGCTCAGATGTAGACGTCAGTACACTATATGGACATTAAGACCTTTTATAATCACAAGAATAACAGCTTTTTAAATGCGGGTAAACCTACTAAGAATAGGCGATCGTCCACTTAAACAGTGTTAGCAGATCTGGGGCGTATTGGCAGCATGTTTGGACATTCTGGACTTCTCAATGCGCTCATGTTAACGCCCAATACATTATGGGGACATGTAGGCCCGTATAATAACAAGATTAGCAGGTTTTTAAATGCTAAAAACAGGCGATTGTCCACTTTAAACAATGCAAGAAAACCCAAGTTGGAATTGCCAAAAGATGTTTTTTTTTACTAGAACTAGATTTCTGTCTAAACATGGGTTTTTAAACTGGTTATAGGGATATTTAAAAAATCTCAAGAATCTACTTATCGACCATATACAGCTCCGGAAAAAATTAAGAGACCACCACTCCAAATGTTCAGTGTCTCTCGTTTTACTCTTTACAGGCTTATGTTTGAGTAGAATGAACATTTTGATTTTATAATATAAACTACTGACAATATCTCTACCAAATTCCAATACATTTTTTGTCATTAAAGAGCCTTTGAATTAAACCTGCAGTGTGTAGAATTTTGGGTTTTATTTCCTAGCAGATTTTGTAGAAAATAATTATAATATCCATAAGTACGTTTAATTTAGTGCATAATAGCTGCATTTTTTTTTTTATTATTATTATTTTTTCCCTTAGAAAGAGTCTCATATATGTCCATATTTCTCCATACTTTGGACCAAGGCCTTGTCACCGCCATTTTGGAAGTGTCATAGATGGAATGTCATCAGGTGCATTGTTTAAAATTTAGAATTGTTCTTGTCCTTGAAGGCCACTGTAGCTTCTGTTATTATTCTAAAGGGGTGGGGTTACCCAGGGAGCGTTGCATTCTAGAACTTTGTAGAACTTTCTTGATGATGTCATATTACACACTGCACCTTTAAGCAACCTAGAGATGAAGATTGAAGAAAAATCCAGACTGGTCTCTTAATGTTTTCCAGAGCTCTATATAGTCTATGTCTATAACAAAACCAATGTTTTATTTGCAGTAATTTATTTTTTATGAACATGAAAAACCGATCTCAAACTCAAGGACACTGAGGAGGTATTGTTTTTAAGAATTGTGCCAAGACATGTATGTACTGACTATAAGTACACTAACCCTGCGTTCCAAATCTCCTCCTCTTTCTTTTCTCTATCCTCCATACTACATCTGACCATAAACAGAATCTAGTTAGGATGCAGTATGCTACACTTGGGACATACTTTTACTTATTTATTTCATCCTAACATGGCTCCTTGATCTTGCCTCTTGCTTTTATATCCGTCTCATCCCCGGTTGTTTTCATATGGAGGCTTCGTCGATGTGACGTCACTTCAGGTGTGCACTGGATTGTGGGTCAGAATCGCCCAAATAGGATGCTGATTTCAACACTAACAATCTTGGACGGATGAAGTTGGACATCCGGGTACTTCTAACCATCCTAAATCTGGCCACAAGAATCGGGACATCCTAAATCTTTTTTCTACCAAACTAAATAGTAGAAAGTATGAGATTCGGAACGCAGGGTGAGTTTTAAGAGGGTCATTTAAAAATCTCATAAATCTACTTACTTATCGACCATATAAAACCACTGTAGATGTGTGTGGAGCGATTGAAACTCCAACACAGAAGAATTGCTCGATTTTGTGCATTAAAAAAAAACTTTCCAAATTTGGTGGAACTTTTTTCATATCAGATTTGGTCGGTGAGGAGACAGGCGCAGACATAACAGAATGTAAAAAGCTCATTGTTGCAAATTTGTGATACTGGGACGGTGTAAATAAAGCTTTAATAATTGAAGAAAAAAAACTTGGTCACCATCATTTAACTGTATAGCAATAAAGTCCTACTTCACCTGGTGGGAATATGAAGGTGTATTGAACTCTGAGATCCTATGTAGTATAAATGTGCAAACATTTTAGAAATCGGTTCATCCTAGCCCGAGAAAAGGCAGAAAGAGTGTTTTATGGTCTCACTGTCTAACCCTACATTTTCCCATGCGTGACATCACACATGGTAAAATGTAGGGTTAGGATTAACAGGACAGCTGGGCCAAGGGAAGAAAAACCTAATTCATTATATTATAATAGCGATTTTATAATGATAGAACGCCGGTTCCGTATGCGTGAAGTATTCCTTTAATGTAGCTGTTTATTTTAACTGTTATAAGTGTATTGATTTTGCTGTAACTGTTGACTGGTAGCTGGCTGCTGTGTCGGTTTAACTAAAGCTATAGTGTGTAACGTTTTTCATATAAACAAACGTCCGTTACATTCAAGCCATCGCCAAACAAGTTGACAATGCCTATCAGCTCCACAAAACTCTGTATTTCTCAGTATGGCAGCGTTTACAAACTGGTGTCCCTCCCCCCTCCCCTCCCTGACACTGGTGCAGGTCAGGAGCTCAAAAAAATCCCAAGAAGAGCCCAAGAAATGTTTCAGTTGTTAATTCTACTGCTAAGAAAAAAACCTGGACGTACAGCAGAAGGTATAAAATCCATGTGCCATCACTGAAGGCTTTACCTCATGTAGATGGCGATGCACCGACAGTGTTGTTGTAATCACTCAGGATTCCTAAGACAACAATCTCAAAGACAGGCCTGTTATGACTTACTGTTTGAAGAGTGATTTTGTAAAAAGTGCTTTGTGTACATTTCAATTATGGTATTAAGTGTTAACACACTGGCCCCATTTGGACTAAAGCAGTAGTGTTACCACGCCAGCTGTTGTTCCTGGGTGAGCATATGACCCATGACAAAGGCATTAAGAAAAACTATTTGTGTGTGTGTGTGTGTGTGTGTGTGTGTGTGTGTGTGTGTGTGTGTCTCTCGTAACCTACATACTGTGTCAACCTATCTGTCTGCGTATCTGTCTGTCTGTCTGTCTGTCTGTCTGTCTCTCTCCCTGCCAACCTGTCTGCCTGTCTTTCTCTCTCTCTCTCAGTGTGTGTGTGTGTCTCTCTCTCTCTCTCTCTCTCTCTCTCTCTCTCTCTCTCTGTGTCTCGCTCTGTGTGTGTGTGTGTGTCTCTCTCTCTCTCTCTCTCTCTCTCTCTCTCTCTCTGTGTCTCGCTCTCTGTGTGTGTGTGTGTGTGTGTGTGTCTCTCTCTCTCTCTCTGTGTCTCGCTCTCTGTGTGTCTCTCTCTATCTATCTCTCTCTCTCTTACCTTAACCTACATACTGTGCCAACCTGTCTGTCTGCATACGTTCTGCATCAGTACAGTGTGTGTGTGTGTGGTGTGTGTGTGTGTGTGTGTGTGTGTGCGTGTGTGTGGTGTGTGTGTGTGCGTGCGTGTGTGTGTGTGTGTGTGTGTTCAATAAAAACAAAGGAACAATGAAGTGGGATCAGAAACATCTCCTCATCCAGGAATTTTCCTTCACAAAGATATTTTAACCCCACGAACGCCAAGCAGACGAACCAGTTCTAACTCTGTGTGTGTGTGTGTGTGTGTGTGTGTGTGTGTGTGTGTGTGTGTGTGTGTGTGTGTGTATGTTTGTGTGTGTGTGTGTGTGTGTGTGTGTGTGTGTGTGTGGGGAGACGAACCAGTTATTACTCTGTGTGTGTGTGTGTGTGCGCATGTGTCTGTTTCTGTGTCTCTCTCTGTGTGTGTTTGTGTGTGTGTAGGCAGACGAACCAGTTATGACAGTCTCAATGCCAGTGATGTCTCTCACACACACACACACACACACACTCTCACACACACACACACACACACACACACACACACAGTAGAAGTTAGTCACCTTACTGAGGAGATATTCACTTTAGATTTTTAACCCAATAATGGCAAACAGCTTAACCTTTTTTTGTAATGTTAAGCCCATTTTCATTTATTTTTCTTATTGATGGAAATGTATGTCCATCGCTTTATGACCACAGTGTAGCTATCTTCTTATGGCTGCAGTAGGCTTTATGCCCACGGTGTAGCTATCTTCTTATGGCTGCAGTAGGCTTTATGCCCACGGTGTAGCTATCTTCTTATGGCTGCAGTAGGCTTTATGCCCACAGTGTAGCTATCTTCTTATGGCTGCAGTAGGCTTTATGCCCACAGTGTAGCTATCTTCTTATGGCTGCAGTAGGCTTTATGCCCACAGTGTAGCTATCTTCTTATGGCTGCAGTAGGCTTTATGCCCAC
>NC_137234.1:1293905-1298905 GCF_949987685.1 Ammodytes marinus
TCCCTCCCTCTCTCTCTCCCTCCCTCCCTCTCTCTCTCTCTCTCTCTGTCTCCCCCTCTCTCTCTCTCTCCCTCTCTCTCCCTCTCTCTCGCTACCTCCCTCTCTCTCTCTCTTTCCCTAGAATCTGTTCCGGCAGCAGCAGAAGATTCTCCAACAGGCGCGCGTCGTTCAGAACCAGAAGCTGAAGACCGTCAGAGAGCTTTACGAGCAGTTTGTCAAGGTGAGGACGGGTTTAATATATCATGGTACATTCTCCTCTCTCTCTCTCTCTCTGTCTCTCTCCCTCTCTCTCTCTCTCCCTCTCTCTCTCTCTCCCTCTCTCCCTCACTCTCTCTCTCCCTCTCTCCCTCACTCTCACTCTCTCTCTCCCTCTCTCTCTCTCTGTCTCTCTCTCCCTCTCTCTCTCTCAGTTTGTCAAGGTGAGGACGGGTTTAATATTCTCTGTGCTTTCTCCTCACACACTCAGAATACAAACTGAAGTCCAGGTATAGTGGAGTGGATAAATGCCACAATCTTTCAATTTGTGATACAAGCTTGAAAACTTGGCATGAGCATGAGTCTCCATGGTAGCCTGGCTCCGCCCGCCCGCCTACCTCCGGCCAAATTTTATTTTCCCTTCAGTAGTCAGTCTGGGTGTACAGCCCATTTCCCAGTTTTGCCGGAGATTCGACAGCCGGTCCAATCAGCGAACAGAGCGAGTGGCTGAGAACGATGACGTCGAAGTCGCGCTCCAGTTTCAGTTGCCAGAAGCCGGCTCATGACACACGTGACGACCAAACGTTATGCGATTGGTTGGCTAATCCAGAGTGGCACTGGGCAGATCCAATAGTTTTAAACTTTAACAGACACCCGCCTCCATGAGTGAACGTTTGCCAATTACAGCACTGCCAGACCTTCTGTACAAATGAAATGAAGTACGATGGTCTGGTTGGACCAGGCTATCTCCATGGGTCACTTGACAAGAAAATTGTCCGAGCCAAAAAGAAAAAAATGGTAGGCCGGTCGTCCACTGGGTTACAGGGTCGGTGGTTCGATCCCCCGTCTCCCTGCCACATGTCCAAGTGTCCCTGGGCAAAGAGACACTGAACCCCACATTGCTCCCGATGGTTCAGAGAGCGCCTTGCATGGCAGCTATACTGCCATCGGTGTATGAGTGTGTGTGTGAATGGGTGAATGTGGTAAGAAATGTAAAGCGCTTTGGGGCTGAGAAAATCGGCTAAAAAGCGCTATATAAGACAAGTCCATTTACATTTATTTACTTAAAGCTGGGGTGGAGGATTTGGGGAGAAAATAGCAGTTGGCATAGAGATTTGAATCCAAATACCTCAACCGCTCCACTTGTTCTCTTTGGTCCCTCCCCTATGGTCCCTCCCTGACACGCTCTACACCAACAAAGTCGTGCCATAAGTGAATGGACAGTCCCAACAGCCAATAAGAACAGAGAATCGGAGCCTCACTCTGATTGGTCAAAGTGTACAGCTCATGTTAATTTTGACCAATCAGAAATCACATACCCCAGCTTTAAAGTCCTTTCTGTGTGTTTTGTCCCACTAGAACATGGGCGACATGGAGAAGAGTCACGATAGCTTCCTGCAGGGGGCGCAGCAGGAGCTGAGGAAGGAGATGGCTTCGCTGCAGAAGAAGATCCTCATGGACACGGTCAGAGCTGTAACATTATAATAATGCTTTAAATGGTGTTGCAGGGACTGTGTGTGTGTGTGTGTGTGTGTGTGTGTGTGTGTGTGTGCGTGTGTGTGTGTGTCTCTCTCTCTCTCTCTATCGACAGGGTATAAGGCTTTTAATGGTGTAGCAGGGACTGTGTGTGTGCGTGTGTGTGTGTGAGACTGTGTACCTGTGTGTGTGTGTGTGTCTCTCTATCGACAGGGTATAATGCGTTTAATGTTGTAGCAGGGAGTGTGTGTGTGTGTGTGTGTGTGTGTGTGTGTCTCTGTGTCTCTCTTGACAGGGTTCCCACAGTCATGATATTTGTGGAAAAGTTCAGTGCAATAACGTGAATATGCTTTTAATGTTGTTGCCGTTTCTCTGTGGCTGAATCCAAACTTGCACTTAGCCCACCACCCACCCAATCGATTTTTTTTTAATCTTGCACTTTATATAGTTCAATTACAGCAGGACTGGTACGTAAGAATGTCACCCTGTGCAATTGTGTATGTGATGAATAAATAAAACAAACTAGACTTTAAGACTTCATTAACCACAATGCATTGCGGGAAGGGTGTGACGTAGTTTAGAAAATTTGAATACATTGTTATTATTCGTTTTTTTTTTTTGAGCATAAAAATGACAAATAAAGAAATCTTTAATTTGTTTCCACAGCAACAGCAGGAGATGGCGACAGTCCGTAAATCGCTGCAATCCATGCTGTTCTAAACCCGCCGCTGTTACCACGGACACAGAGCTGTTTACTGTACTCTGAGGATGTCTGTTATTACTAGAGGTATTATAGTTCATTTATCTTTGTCATGTGATCAAATTTTACCTTTCTGAAAACCCACACTGACTGAATTTTGTTTTTACGTATTTCGACTTCAGTGAAAGTTTGAATGTTCAGATAATTTATTTTTTTACTTGTTAATTTATATGTTGAAAATACAATTTTTTTATATGTCCTGTACTTTGAAGATGCTTGTTGTTACTAGAGGTATTATAGTTCATTTATCTTTGTCATGTGAACAAATTGTACCTTTCTGAAAACCCACACTGACTGAGTTTTGTTTTTTACGTATTGACAATGTTTTCTGTTCGGCTTTAGTGAACGTTTGTAAGTTCAGATCTTTTTTTTTATTTATTTATTTATTTTTTTTTTTTTAATTTCTTAATTTATATGTTAATAATATTATTTATACGTGGGTGTAAAAGTTCATTATGCAGCATTTTAGTTTCAAATCTGCTCGCTAGAGAAAATATCGAAAGTTAAGTTATAAACAAAGATATTTAACGTATTACAAATGCTATTGTATGTATTTATTGAAGTTAATTGTCGAAGAGCTACCGATTGAAATGTCCCTTTGCGAGAAAGTAAAAAATTAATTGTTTTTGTAGTCTGTCTGTTTCTGTAAATTCAGATAATTTTAAATTTTTACTTGTTAATTTATATGTTAATAAAATTATTTATACGTGGGTGTTAAAAGTTCATTATGCAGCGTTGTAGTTTCAAGTTTGCCCGCTAGAAAAGAACGGAATATGTGTTATAAGTTTAATTCCAGACAAATGTATTTAATGTGTGTTATAAATGCTATTGTATGTATTTATTTATTTAAGTTAATTGACAAAGAGCTGCTGTTTAAAATGTCACTCTGAAAAATGTGAGAAAATAAATTATTGTTTTTTGTACGGCTCATTTTGGTGCACTGTGTTTTATTTGATATAATTCAGTTTAATATTTAGATTTATTAGATAATTTAAAGTCTGTCAAACCTGCAGTGTGTAGAATTTTGGGTTTTATTTCCTTGCAGATTTTGTAGAAAGTAATTATAATATCCATAAGTACATTTAATTTAGTGCCTAATAGCTGAAAAAAAAATTTAATTATTATTTTTTTCCCTTAGAAAGGGTCTCATATATGTCCATATTTCTGCATATCTTGGACCAAGGCCTAGTTCCGGCATCTTGAAAGTGTCATAGTTGGAATGTCATCAGGTGCATTGTTTAAAATTTAGAATTGTTCTTGTCCTTGAAGGCCACTGTAGCTTCTGTTATTATTCACAAGGGGTGGGGTTACCCAGGGAGTGTTGCTTTCTAAAACTTTGTAGAACTTTCTTGATGATGTCATATTACACACTGCACCTTTAAGGTACAGCAAGCCTGGAGAAGTGTGTGTGTTGGGTGGGGAGATGAATTTTGGTGCATTTTAAAAACGTTTTTTAAGGATGTAGATAATTCGTGTGAATGTCGATAGTTAGCTGCTGCTATCGGTGTATGAATATGTGTGTGTGAATGGTAACGTGGGAAAGGAAAACAGGTCTCCCTTGAAAAAGAGTCTTCGGTCTCAATGGGATTTACCTGTAGAAATAAAGGTTAAAAATAAAAATAAATTATTATGATTACACTTTGATACAACAAAGGAATAATTGTCTTTATTTATGAATAAATGAATACAGGTATGTGCCGGTTATATGTTAACAAGCACATACACTGAATTATCCTCCTGAGCGGACAATTACAAATATTAATATTACATTTTGTACATTGAGCGGGCAGGTCTTATGGAGGCATCCATGTTTTAGGAATGTCATCAGGTGCATTGTTTAGAATTTAGAATTGTTCTTGTCCTTGAAGGCCACTGTAGCTTCTGTTATTATTCTAAAGGGTTGGGGTTACCCAGGGAGCGTTGCATTCTAAAACTTTCTAGAACTTTCTTGATGATGTCATATTACACACTGCACCATTAAATGATTAAAATAAAAAATTAGTATATATGGTAATAATTTTTGAAAGCTGCATACTTTACAACTAACCAATTATTTGCATTGGGCCAATTTGGCATTTTTGAAACTGAAACTCTAGACATGTAAAATTATGTAAACCAACTATGATGGAATTTTCTGGACTTTTGTATCGGCGCGTCCCAGGAAATCCCCGCTCTTATTTTGAAACCGAGAATCCGGTTGTTTAACTGCGCCGCCGCCGCCGACTACGACCGACCGTTTAAAAACGTTAAAAAACAGCCCAGCATTACGGTAAACTGACCAAATATCCTTTTAATTGCCTTGTTAATGTACATATAAGTAAGATTTAATTGATATTATATCGGATTTATCGTCGTGTTTGTGTGTTTATAATGGTAGCATTGTGTGTAGCCATGTTAGCTTGCTTTCCTGGTTCATATTTTGAAATCAACATCGGATTTTACATTAGTTTTCTCTGTTTATATTGCAGATATAATAGTTTAATTTAAAGAAAATAAACCTTGTATTAGTTTAGACTTATATTAGCCACTTAAGGCGAGAGACAGCAGGCTAAAACATTGTTTTTTTCGA
>NC_137234.1:1313905-1323905 GCF_949987685.1 Ammodytes marinus
CATGGCTCTGTATTTCAGTAGATGTGTGTGAGTAAGCCAGTAGTATCTTTATGTGTGTGTGTGTGCTCTTCTTCATGGCTTTGTATTTCAGTAGACGTGTGTGTGTGTGTGTATAAGCCAGTAGTCTCTCTGTCTATGTGTGTGTGAAAGGTATATAGTCTGTGTGTGTGTGTGTGTGTGCTCTTCTTCATGGCTTTGTATTTCAGTAGATGTGGGTGTGTCTCATGTATACAGTGTGTGTGTGTGTGTGTGTCAGTCTTCGTAGTATCTCTTCTTCATGGCTCTGTATTTCAGTAGATGTGTGTGTGTGTGTGAGAGAGAGAGACAGAGTGCTTGTTTGTGTGTCTGTGTCTCATGTATGTGTGTGTGTGTGTGTGTGTGTCAGTCTTCGTAGTATCTCTTCTTCATGGCTCTGTATTTCAGTAGATGTGTGTGTGTGTGTGTCTCATGTATACAGTGTGTGTGTGTGTGTGTGTGCTCTTCTTCATGGCTTTGTATTTCAGTAGATGTGGGTGTGTCTCATGTATACAGTGTGTGTGTGTGTGTCAGTCTTCGTAGTATCTCTTCTTCATGGCTCTGTATTTCCTCAGGTAGTAAAGAGCCTCCAGTTCCTTGGACACGAATTCTCCCCGTTGAATCATTTGTCGGATGGCGTCCGGATCGCTCTCGCTCTTATTCTTTGTGAACGCCGCTCTCAACCGGTCCCTGAAGTAGTCCCCTCCTTTGGGATACTCCCGGCCCAAGTACAGCAGCTAGAACCAGGGGAGAAAATTACATGTTTAAAAGGTGTTTATTATTATGTTATTTAGCTCGAAAGTAAAGGTGCAGTCAGTGATTCTGGAGAACGCTCGTTTTATGTCAAACTCGGTAAATATCGGGTATGATTCGCTACCTGTCTGTACTGTGTGTGTGTGTGTGTGTGTGTGTGTGTGTGTGTGTGTGTGTGTGTGTGTGTGTGTGTGTGTGTGTGTGTGTGTGTGTACTCCCGGCCCAAGTACAGCAGCTAGAAACGGGGGGGAAATTATATGTTTAAAAGGTGTTTATTATTATGTTATTTATACACGTAGTCAGTGATTCTGGAGAACGCTTGTTGTCCAAAATCACTTTTTTGTGAATATCGGGTATGATTCGCTACCTGTGTGTGTGTGTGTGTGTGTGTGTGTAGCTATAACGGGGAGAAAATTATATGTTTTAAGGTGTTTTTTATTATGTTATTTTTATATACTATCTATGGTTATTTAGCTCGAAACTAAAGGTGTAGTCAGTGATTCTGGAGAACGTTTCTTGTCCAAAATCAGTGAATATCTCGTCATGATCCGCTACCTGTGTGTGTGTGTGTGTGTGTGTGTGTGTGTGTGTGTGTGTGTGTGTGTGTGTGTGTGTGTGTGTGTGTGTGTGTGTGTGTGTGTGTGTGTGTACTCCCGGCCCAAATACAGCAGCTAGAACGGGGAGAAAATTATATGTTTAAGGGTTTTTATTATGTTATTTAAACAGCCTAGGCTCTGTAAACAGGCATGTTGCTAGCTACGGTGGCCCTCTTTGTTTACATACCAGTTTACAGAGTCTAGGCTGTGTAATAACACTGGATTATTTTTTATTGCAGTGCACACACAGTAGACAGGTAGTGGATCATGAGGAGATATTCACTGATTTTGACAACAAAGCGTTCTCCAGAATCACTGACTACACCTTTAATACAGAAACGTTCTCAGATGTTTAACCTATTATTGACTCATGACTAGATGTATTAATTAATTAAAAAAATAAGTTAAATATCAGTAGTTATGGTTTGAAATTCCACCATGTGAGTTCTTAAAGGTGCACTGTGTAATATGACATCATCAAGAAAGTTCTACAAAGTTCTAGAATGCAACGCTCCCTGGGTAACCCCAACCCTTTAGAATAATAACAGAAGCTACAGTGGCCTTCAAGGACAAGAACAATTCTAAATTTTAAACAATGCACCTATGACACTTTCAAGATGGCGGAACTAGGCCTTGGTCCAAAATATGCAGAAGTATGGACATATATGAGACCCTTTCTAAGGGAAAAAATAATAATTCAAAAAAAAAAATCAGCTATTATGCACTAAATTAAATGTACTTATGGATATTATAATTACTTTCTAGAAAATCTGCTAGGAAATAAAACCCAAAATTCTACACACTGCAGGTTTAAAATAAAATAAAAAATAAATAAAAACAGACTCACGTTTTTATAAAGCCGTTTGACTTCAGACCTCAGGGGATTCGCCATCGTCACGAGAGCTTCCACACAACTGCACAAGTCATAGAAATATTTTTATAATTTTATTTTGAAAATCCATCAGACTCCTATCAGTTGTGTTTGAAATAAAAGTACTACGGAAGCCTAGATGTACATTTTCGACTATTTTCATGCAAAAATAATATGCATGTATTATAAATCAAGCAATAGAAATTCGTTTTTTTTTACATAATATAAATGCAATAGATTTTTTTTCCTTTTGAAAACGTGTCACTTTGGCCACAGACTGTCACTTTAGTCCTGACAGCTGGTTAGAAATCTCACTCCTGGATGTACAATGGCCTTTAAACAACTTAGAAACACTGTAACACGCTTTATATCGAGCGCTAACAAGTTATTTTTATTTTTTTTGTGTATATGAGAATATTCTGCAAACTAACCCAGACTTCCGTAGTAAGTAGTGTGCATGCTTTTATCAAAAAAAGTCATAAAAAAAAGTATGCGATTGGCCACCGACTTTCTCTGTAGTCCTTATAAATCTCACTACTGAATGGACGAACGCCTTTAAGCAACTTAGAAACACTGTAACACACACTTTTATATTCAGCGCTAACTAACTCCCAACAGCTGTTCTTATTGTATTTACCTGCAGACTTTCACCTGTACTGGGATGACCTTTAGCTCTTTCTGAAGTGTTGGTCACTAGCTCGGTTAGCTAACCTTACGTTACCGTCAACTGATTTCACCTTAAAGCCAACTGCTTTCACGCTAACATTAACTTACTTTACTTCACACTAACACACTTAAATCTCTTACAAACGGTCTAAGCTCGCTGTGTGTGTTGTTGTCTTCACGGTTTGCGGTTTATTCAACGTTAAAAGTTTGACAGTTAAAACTTCCGTAACGAGTTTTAGTAAACAACCAAAGAGTAATAACACGCGAAGAGATGGTAATCCCCCCCCCCCCGAGACAGACACTGAACGGTCTGCACATGCGCACAACTGCTTTAGAACGCAAATTGTGATTTTGTCAAAATATTTAAAATAGGGGAATAGAAGATGTTTAAAATGCTTTATTCAGAGATGAATGGGGTCGTTCAGTTAGAACAAAGGTTATTTTATATACTTTTTTTTATTATATTATCTATTTTATTTTATAATTCCCCAACCATTTGGCACAGGCTTCAACGGTCTCTCACATTTTCTTCCAATTTATTGTCAGTTAAGAGCAATTTTATTTTGTTATATGTACGTTGAAAATGAAGGCTTGCCATCAATTGTAGCCTACCTCCGAAAACCAAATATAAAAAGGTGGATTCATTGATCAATTCAAGTGAAAATATCGTAATTATTTGATTGTTAAAACTGAAAAATTCATTTTTTTTCTTCCATTTACATGTTAGAATTCTTACTATGACAACCCGAGATTTTACTCCCACAAACAATCTTGTGAACTTTCTCCTTTTAATGTTATTTATTTAAATCACAGACGTTCCCCAAAAACTAAAATACCTTTTCAAAAAAAAAAAAATGTATTTATGCATTTCATTTGCACCTAACGAGGCATAATAGAAAGTTAAGACCCTGGGCATTATCCAGATTTTAAACTTTACATTGTGAAAACTCGGCAGCATTAAAAATGGGCGCTCCGGTGGTGTAGTGGATAGAGCGTGTACCATATTGGCTCCGGCCTTCGTTGCAGTGGTCGCAGGTTCGAGTCCGACCCGTGGACCTTTACTGCAGGTCACCCCCCACCCCCTCTCTCTCCCCATTTCAACTCTGTACTGTCTAATAAAGCTTGAAAATGCCAAAAAATTATCTTAAAAAATAAAAATGAGTGCTCCGATACCAAATGGAAGACTGATTTATTGATAAAAGTATAGTTAAAATATCTCCGTTAAAATCTACAATTAGAAATCTTACTTTTGTGTCCCATGACATCAGAGATTTAACCCCTCAAAAACCCTTTTTGTGACTATATTAAAACACAAACGTTTCCCCCAAAAACAATATGTATTGAATGTTTAGCAAACGAGGCATTTTAGGAAGTTAAAGCTGGGGTATGTGATTTCCGATTGGTCAAAGTGAACATGAGCTGTACACTTTGACCAATCAGAGCGAGGCTCCGATTCTCTGTTCTTATTGGCTGTTGGGACTGTCCATTCACTTTGGCACGACTTTGTTGGTGTAGAGCGTGTCAGGGAGGGACCATAGGGGAGGGACCAAAGAGAACAAGTGGAGCGGTTGAGGTATTTGGATTCAAATCTCTATCCCAACTGCTATTTTCTCCCCAAATCCTCCACCCCAGCTTTAAGACCCTGGGGGATAATCAGGCATTATCCACATTTTACGCTTTACGACAACACAAACGCTCCATGTTAAAAAGAACAAATGTTTAATGATCTATACAAAGTGAATTCATGACAGTATTATTATATACAGATGTACATCAACGGGCCGCTGAGACGCTGAGACTCATTTAATCTTCGTCCTCGTCTTCAGCGGGAAGTGGTTTGGACCTGGACACAGAAAAACATAAATTAATATTAATAATCAATTAAGAAATAACTAACATGGGATCAAACATTTAAAAAAAAAAAACTTCCCTGCGTTCCAATCCCCATACTTCCTGACTATTTAGTATGCCAGAAAAAGATTTAGGATGTCCCAATACATGCACGTCAATTGTAGTGTGCTGAAAATACATAAATGCCCCACTAACTCCAATAGCATTTTGGAGTATTCGTATTTATTCTAGACATTTCTTGACATTATGAAAAAATAAATAAATAAAAAATAATAATTTCCTTATCTGATTTTTTTCCCCTCTCCTGTCTGTGGCCCTAAAACTCTTCTGTACTTTAGTATGTAGTGTAGTAAAAAGACTAAAACTCTTCTGTACTTTAGTATGTAGTGTAGTAAAAAGACTAAAACTCTTCTGTACTTTAGTATGTAGTTAGTAAAAAGACTAAAACTCTTCTGTACTTTAGTATGTAGTGTAGTAAAAAGACTAAAACTCTTCTGTGCTTTAGTATGTAGTGTAGTAAAAAGACTAAAACTCTTCTGTGCTTTAGTATGTAGTGTAGTAAAAAGACTAAAACTCTTCTGTACTTTAGTATGTAGTGTAGTAAAAAGACTAAAACTCTTCTGTACTTTAGTATGTAGTGTAGTAAAAAGACTAAAACTCTTCTGTACTTTAGTATGTAGTGTAGTAAAAAGACTAAAACTCTTCTGTACTTTAGTATGTAGTGTAGTAAAAAGACTAAAACTCTTCTGTACTTTAGTATGTAGTGTAGTAAAAAGACTAAAACTCTTCTGTGCTTTAGTATGTAGTGTAGTAAAAAGACTAAAACTCTTCTGTACTTTAGTATGTAGTGTAGTGAAAAGAAAAGAGTATGTGATTTGGAACGCAGGGCATATTTAAAAAGGTGCCGTTCTAGTCAGTGATTCTGGAGAACGCTTGTTGTCAAAATCAGTGAATATCTCCTCATGATCCACTACCTGTGTGTGCACTGGAGCGAAGAAAATCCAGTGTTAATACTCAGCCTAAGCTCTGTAAACTAGTATGTTAACAAAAGGGCCCCACCATAGCTAGCGGCTTATCAGTTTACAGAGCCTAGGCTGTGTATCAACACTGTTTTCCCCCCTGCGCGCGCACACACACACACACACACACACACACACACACACACACACACACACTGATTGAATTTGACAAGCATTTAAACTTCCCTGATAATAGCTTCATTGGAGCAGTTTTTTTGTATAATTTAACATTGATTTCTGCCCCATTTCGTGTGTGTGTGTGTGTGTGTATATTTTGTCTCTGGTACATACTTCCTTTAGGCCTCTGTGTGTGTGTGTGTGTGTGTGTGTGTGTGTGTGTGTGTGTGTGTGTGTGTGTGTGTGTGTGCTCTGGTACATACTTCCTAGTCTTCTTGGCCTTCCCCTTAGCGACTCCGCTGCCTCCTGCCTGCTCTCCATCCTCCACCACCTCTCCCTCGCCGCTCTTCAGCTCCGGGGAAGAAATCCTAAAGGAGAGAAAAAAAAAAAAAAATCAGATGTGACATTTTAGCAAAAATTGTGTGAATTGTACCGCGTTAAAAAAAAAAAAAAAAGCATAAATGGCAAAAGATAATCTTAAAAAAATTGCTTTTGATTTAAAAAAAAAAAAATAATAATAATGACTGTCAGAGAAGAGAAACATTCTCTAAGGTATATTCTCATAATAACTGAATAAACAAACTTTCCTCACAGGAAAATGTGATCCCTGGAACACTGTTTGAAGTTAGAAAGCTTCCTGAAAAGTTACTGTTTCACTGTTGTTGTTGTTTACAGCAGCAGGGCCCACAGTTTGTGTGTGTGTGTGAGAGAGAGTGACTGACAGACTGACTGGCTGTCTGAGTCTGTCTAAAATTCATATCGTTTTTGGCGCTGGTTATATCTGTGTGTGTGTGTGTGTATTTTGGCGCTTTGGACTTACTTCTTTGATGCCTTCTTCCCCTTTCCCTTTCCCTTAGTGACCCCACTCCCTCCTGCCTGCTCTCCATCCTCCACTGCCTCTGGTTCCATATTCTTTTTTTAATCTAGAGTGTGTGTTTGTGTGTGTATCTGTCTTTGTGAGTGAGTGAGTGAGTGAGTGAGTGAGTGAGTGAGTGAGTGAGTGAGTGAGTGTGTGTCTGTGTGAGTGAGTGTGTGTGTTAGAGACTGTGAGAGTGTGTATGTGTGTGTGAGAGAGAGAGACTGTGAGAGTGTGTATTTTGGCACTAGTACATACTTCTTTGAGGCCGCGTGTGTGTGTGTTTCTCTGCTGTCTGTCTGAGTAAGTGTGAGAGAGTGTGTGTCTGTATTCAAATAGTTTTTGGCACTGTTTATATCTAGAGTGTGCTCGAGTGTGTGTGTGTGTGTCCGTCTGTCTGTCTGTGTGTGTGTGTGTGTCTCTGTCTGTGTGAGTGAGTGACAGTTTGTTTGTTCGTGTGTCCGTCTGTCTGTCTGTATTCATATAGTTTTTGGCGCTGTTTATATCTAGAGTGTGCTCGAGTGTGTGTGTGTGTGTGAGAGTGTGTGTGTCTCTGTCTGTCTGTCTGTGTGTGTGAGTGAGAGTGTGTGTGTCTCTGTCTGTCTGTGTGTGTGAGAGTGTGTGTGTGTCTGTCTGTCTGTGTGAGTGACAGTTTGTTTGTCCGTCCGTCTGTCTGTCTGTCTGTATTCATATAGTTTTTGGTGCTGGTTATATCTATAAAGTGTGTGTGTCTGTCTGTGTGTGTAACTTAGTAATTGATAAGAGAGACGGTGTGTGTGTGTGTGTGTCTGTGTGTGTAACTTAGTATTTAATAAGAGAGACGGTGTGTGTGTGTGTGTGTGTGTGTGTGTCTGTCTGTGTGTGTAACTTAGTATTTGATAAGAGAGACGGTGTGTGTGTGTGTGTGTGTCTCTGTGTGTGTGTGTGGCGCTGGTACGTACTTCTTAGAGGCCTTCTTGCCCTTGCCCTTCCCCTTGGTCTTAGGGACCCCACTCCCTCCTGCCGTCTCCCCATCCTCTGCTATGACTGCCTCCGTCTCTGGTTCCATATTCTCCTGGTCTTCTGTCTCTTCCATCTTCCGGGGAGGACCGCCGAAGAAATCCCCGATCCCCTTCTGCCATGTGGGGGTCGGACGCGCACACACGGGGTTACCACCGGCATACTTACCCTTAGCTGGGAGGGGGGTGGGGGGGGGGGACAGGGGAAGTTTAGTATAGCTTGTGTGTGTGTAGTGTGTGAGAGAGTGAGTGTGTGAGTGAGAGAGTGAGTGTGTGTGTGAGAGAGAGTGAGAGAGTGAGTGTGTGTGTGAGAGAGAGTGAGTGTGTGTGTGAGAGACAGTGAGAGAGTGAGTGTGTGTGTGAGAGAGAGTGAGAGAGTGAGTGTGTGTGTGTGTGAGAGAGAGAGTGTGTGAGTGAGTGAGAGAGTGAGTGTGTGAGTGAGTGAGAGAGTGAGTGAGTGTGTGTGAGAGAGTAAGAGAGAGTGAGTGTGTGTGAGAGAGAGTGAGAGAGTGAGTGTGTGTGAAGTAGGGCTAGGCAATATAACCTAAAATCAATGTCACATTTAATGTAACATTTGACCTTGTTTACGATTAATTAATGATTTTGTTTTTACCCACATAGTTGACCAACAAGGTTTGTGCTGCAAATCTATCTATATTTTTAAAAATATGTAGTCAGTGATTCTGGAGAACACTTTGTCAAAATCAGTGAATATCTCCTCATGATCCACTACCTGGCTTTTTTTTAAACGCACACAGTACAGACAGTTATTGGATCGTGATTTTGACAACACAAGCGTTCTCCAGAATCACTGACTGCACCTTTAAGGAGTTCAATTTGAAAAGTAGAAAATAAACTTAAATTTCTTGCAAAAATACAAACATCTTTCAGACAGCTGACGTGGCCCAGATTGATCTGTTAGAGGTTCTTCTGAATGTTGGTTGTTGATTAATTTCCCAGCCCCAGTCATATCAAGTAGAGTGTGTGTCTCTGTGTGTGACTGTGAGTGTGTGTGTGTCTCTGTGTGTGACTGTGAGTGTGTGTGTGTGAGTGAGTGACAGAGAGAGAGTATATGACAGAGACTGAATGTGTGTGTGTGTGTGTGTGTGTATGAGTGACTGAATGTGTGTGTGTGACTGAGGTGTCTGTCTCTGTCTGTCTCACCAAGTGTGTTGCACTGTCTGTCTGTCTCTGAATGTGTGTGTGTCTGTCTCTGTGTGTGTGTGTCTGTCTCTGTGTGTGACAGACTGAATGTGTGTCTCTGTGTGTGTGTCTCACCAGGTGTGTTGCACTGGCTGTCTCTGAATGTGTGTGTGTCTGTCTCTGTGTGTGTGTGTCTGTCTCTGTCTGTCTCTGTGTGTGTCTGTCTGTCTGTGTCTCACCAGGAGTGTTGCACTGGCTGCTGGAGGAAGCAGCATGATTGGCTGAACTGGCGCCAAACGATTTCCTCGGAGCCTGAGCCGCGACCGCTAAAAAAAAAAAAAAAAAAAACACACGAAGAAGAAGACAGACATCAAAATAATGCAAATGGATTTACGACAGCCATAATATATCATAACTAAATCACAATTGTATATATTTATCACTCTATCTATCTATCTAACCATCTATCTATCTATCTATCTATCTATCTATCTATCTATCTATCTATCTATCACTTTTTATCTGCACTGTGTCCTTGCTCTACTGTACTTCTATATTGCATTGTTGAGGAGCCTGGGACTTAAAGGCCTACTTCACCAGGTGGAAATATGAAGGTGTATTGAACTCTGAGATCCTATGTAGTATAAATGTGCAATATTTTTTTAGAAATTGGATCATCCTAGCCTGAGAAAAGGCAGAAAGAGTGTTTTATGTTCTCACTGTTTACCCTACATTTCTCTTTCTGTGAAGTAGGTCTTTAAGGAGAGCACTGGCAAGGTTTGAGCTTCCATAACATGTCTTCTTTCATACTAGTATAAATCAAAGGTCCAACATGTACATTCAGGTGTTTATTTGACTAAACCTTGTCTGTTTGCGTCTGCATATTTCTCCCATACAACCATCTTTAACGGACATTATCTCAACATTAGTTTTTTTGAACCAAAAATAAACATTTCTCAAAATCTAAACACAAAAAAATAAGGCGAATTTTGTTGATGATTTACCAAATTCACCTCCTAGTTCCTCACACACCCATAGATCCAGGAACCGAGTTTTTAAAGTTAAATTTGTATTAATTTGAACTCTTAACGGCGTGTTAACTATATGCCAAATTA
>NC_137234.1:1331405-1333905 GCF_949987685.1 Ammodytes marinus
TCAAGGTAGGAGACAGACAGAACAGACAGACGGACGGACGGACGGACAGGACGGACGGACGACGGTACGGACAGACAGACAGGCTCACAAAGACATCTGTCACCTGTCTGCGCTACCACAGCAACACCAGCAGACTCAAGGGAGACAGACAGACAGACAGACAGACAGACAGACAGACAGACAGACAGACAGACAGACAGACAGGCAGGCAGGCAGGCAGACAGGCAGGCAGGCAGGCTCACAAGACATCTGTCACCTGTCTGCGCTACCACAGCAACACCAGCAGACTCAAGGTAGGGAGACAGACAGACAGACAGACAGACAGACAGACAGGCAGGCTCACAAGACATCTGTCACCTGTCTGCGCTACCACAGCAACACCAGCAGACTCAAGGTAGATAGACAGACAGACAGACAGACAGACAGACAGACAGACAGCAGGCTCACAAGACATCTGTCACCTGTCTGCGCTACCACAGCAACACCAGCAGACTCAAGGTAGGGACACAGACAGACAGACAGACAGACAGACAGACAGACAGACAGACAGACAGACAGACAGACAGACAGACAGACAGACAGACAGACAGACAGACAGACAGACAGACAGACAGACAGGCAGGCTCACAAGACATCTGTCACCTGTCTGCGCTACCATAGCAACACCAGCAGACTCAAGGTAACACTCACTCACTCACTCAAGGTAGGTCAATAAACGAAAACCTTTTTTCCAGGAGTGGGGGGCGACATGTGCTACTGTAGGCTACTAAAGCAGGTAACACAACACATGATTGTGTTTGGTTACAATATTTATTCATTGAACTATTTAACTGCTCCACCATAAGTATAACTGTTCCCAAACTCATTGTAGAAGAACTACGCTTCACTGATTACATTGACTTGGTTTTTATTCCTCCATTTTGTGTCAACATCACCACCCTGAAAAACTATAAAAGAAAAATACAAACAGAAATATTGCAAATACACAGAAATACAATATCCTACACATCACAAACATATTAAACAAAGTTGACAAACATACCGTTGTGCGCCTTCTTTCTTTTGTTGGGAAGAGTTAGCTTTATTATGTTTTTAAATCGAGTTTTAATTTTTATTTTATTTGCTTCTTTTATTAGCTTTTAAATGTTTTATAATGTGTTTTATGTATTCTAATCTTGCCCCTGTAAAGCACTTTGAGTGGCCTTGTGTCTGAATTGTGCTATATAAATAAACTTGCCTTGCCTTGCCTTGCCTTTAAATAATATTGTCCGTCATTTTCATCCATGGAGAGTACCGCGGAAAAGCATGATTGACAGCCCTTATTCTGACAGCATGAATATGAATCACGTGAACGCAGGTTAACAAACGATACACATTCTCACCAGTAGATGGCGGCGGCGCCACACCTATTTAGCTCTATATTCATTAAATAGCACCAAAATAAAATATGCTTCTGAGACAGCTACAATAAGTTTCACTTTTGTTTTCATCTCCCAACGGCCCGACAATCGCTAGGCTAGTTAGGCAAGGCAAGGCAATTTTATTTATAAAGCACATTTCAGGCACAGGGCCACTCAAGGTGCTTCACAAGGTTAAAATCAAATAAAGAATACAAATACAAAAAAAAAGGAACAAATTTAAAACATGGATAAAAATACAACATTTAAATAAAATAATTAAAACATTTTACCAAAAAAAAAAAGTTATCAGTTATGATAACTTCGAAGTCAAACATCTAAATTATGAAATAAAGGCCTCTCTGCCTCTCTCTGCTGGTCTTTCTCACTGCACACTGTCACTCCAACAGCATCGTCAAAAAAATAATAAAAAATTACGCCCCCCCCCCCATATTAAACGGTTAAACGTGTTCACGAAAAAATTGCAGCCGTGCAACCATTTAGACATTTTTGTAACCGTTCACACCCCTTCTATACATAAATACAGACACTCACTCACACTCACTCTCACTCTCTCTCTCTCTTTCTCTCTCTCTCTCTCCGTCTCTCTCTCTCTCTCTCCCTCTCTCTCTCAAATTCAAATTCAAATTGGCTTTATTGGCATGAAAGTTACAGTATTGTACAATATTGCCAAAGCACATCATCAAATTAATAAGTAAAAATATTCAACATATAACAACATAATATACAGATGATTACAACAAAACTAATCTCACTCTCTCTCTCTCTCTGTCTCTCTCTCTCTCTGTCTCTCCCTCCCTCCCTCTCTCTCTCTCCTCCCATTCTGTCTCTTCTCTCTCTCCATCTCTCTCTCTCTCTCCCTCTCTCCAGTCCAGTAAACTTGGCTCCACTAAGATCGCCAGTGTGAAGCGATCGTCCAAACAGCCTCCAGACTCCAGCCCTGCCTTCACCAGACAGGCCAGTACAGGTACACACAGACAGACACAGACACAGAGAGACACACACACTCACTCACATACACACTCACTCACTCACTCACAGATACACACACACACACACACACACACACACACACACAGACA
>NC_137234.1:1340927-1350927 GCF_949987685.1 Ammodytes marinus
TTCATTTTAATAGCCATTCTACACCTCTGTGTAAATGTTTCAATAGTCTTGTCTCTTCATCAGCTTGTTGTGCATTTCATATATTCGCGTTGTGTATATTGTGTTTGTGTTGTTGTTTTTGTTTGCATTTGTGTTTGACTCGACATCATTGTAAATGAGGGTCCCACACACACACACACACACACACACACACACACACACACACACGCACACATACACGCACACACACACACACACACACACACATATATATATGTTTAAATTGTGTGTCTGTCTTCTTCAGGGGCGTCTATGTCTGCGGCGGTTTCTTCTTCTCTGTCTCAGAACATAGTAGATGTTGTCGCTCAGTCGGGAGCCGCTCCCCTCACCTCACTGCAGATTCACTTCATACAAAACATGATCCATGAAACTCTGGAGGACTTCAGGTACGTACATGGGTCGATTCATCTCAAGACCTACTTCACCTGGTGGGAATATGAAGGTGTATTGAACTCCGAGATCCTATGTAGTATAAATGTGCAAACATTTTAGAAATCGGTTCATCCTAGCCTGAGAAAAGGCAGAAAGAGTGTTTTATGGTCTCACTGTCTAACCCTACATTTTAGGTCGGATTTCCAATTTTTTTTTTTGATTTTTTTATGCTTTATTGATAGTGTAGAGACAGAGTTGAAATGGGGCAGAGAGGGGAGTGACATGCAGAGAACGACCCGGGCTGGATTCTAACCCGGGTCTGCTGCTGGGCCCGGCCCATGGGGGGGACGCCCTACCAACTGAGCTAAGGGCGCCCCCTCAGGATTTCCACAGTTTTAAGATACATCGTTTAGCAATTACCATGCCATAAACTATGATTGCCATCAGTATAAATCATTTCTTAAACTGACATCTTGATATCATCCTTCTCTCCTCAGGGACACGTGTCACAGAGACATCGTGAACCTTCAGGTGGAGATGGTTCGACAGTTTTACATCCAACTGGTGAGAACACACACGCACACACACTCTCACTAACACACACACACACACACACACCTACACACACACACACACACACACCTTCACACACCTTCACACACTCACACACACACACACACACACTCACTCACTCACTCACTCACTCACTCACATACTCACATAGACCTTGTCTGTTTGTGTCTGTATATTTCTCCTATACAACCATCTTTAACGGACATTATCTCAATATTTGTTTTTTAATATGGTTTGTGTCTGTCTGTCTGCCTGTCTGCCTGTCTGTGTGTCTGCCTGTCTGTCTGTCTGCCTGTCTGCCTGTCTGCCTGTCTGTCTGTCTGCCTGTCTGCCTGTCTGTGTGTCTGCCTGTCTGTCTGTCTGTCTGTCTGTCTGTCTGTCCGTGCGTCTCTCTGTCTGTCTCTCTGTATGTCTGTTTGCCTGTCTATGTGTCTGTCTGTCTGTCTGTCTGCCTGTCTGCCTGTCTGTCTGCCTGTCTGTCTGTCTGCCTGCCTGTCTGTCTATCTGTCTGTCTCCCTGCCTGCCTGTCTGTCTGTCTATCTATCTGTCTGTCTGTCTGTCTGTCTGTCTGTCTGTCTTTTTCAGAATGAGATCCACGGCCTGATAGAGAAATACTCGGTGAACGAATCTTTGGTGGAAGAAATCGAGAAACTGAAAGAGGAAAACAAACGGCTGAAAACCAACTACTGACACGTCCTGACAGACAGACAGACAGACGGACAGACAGAAAGACAGACGGACGGACGGACGGACGGACGGACAGACCCGAGTTGAGTCTGTCAAGCTGAGCAGAAGGCCTTAAAGGTGCAGTCAGTGATTCTGGAGAACGCTCGTTGTCAATATCACTTTTTGTAGAAAATCAGTGAATATCTCCTCATGATCCTGTGTGTGTGTGTGTGTGTGTGTGTGTAAGATGATTTTTTGGGGGTCGTTAATACACAGCCTAGGCTCTGTAAACCGCTATGCAAAGTTTAAACAAAGGACAACAATGTAGACAAAAAGGTTGCCCACCATAGCTAGCAACATGCCTATTTACAGAGCCTAGGCTGTGTATTAACACTGGATTTTTTTCAGCGCACACACAGTACAGACAGGTAGTGGATCATGAGGAGATATTCACTGATTATTATTATTTTTTTTTTTTTTAAGATTATTTTTTGGCATTTTCAAGCTTTATTAGACAGTACAGAGGTGAAATGGGGAGACAGAGAGAGAGAGAGAGAGAGGGGGGATGACCTGCAGTAAAGGTCCACGGGTCGCATTCGAACCCGCGACCACTGCAACGAAGGGCGGAGCCAATATGGTACACGCTCTATCCACTACACCACCGGAGCAGCCCCGATATTCACTGATTTTGACAAAGTGATTTTGACAACAAGCGTTCTCCAGAATCACTGACTACACCTTTAAATTTGATGACGGTTTGATGATGAAATTGTCAGACGTTTAAAAGCATATTTTTGTGTTGTTGTGTTGACTCCAGCTGTGCCTCTTATCATGTTATTAAATATTGTTAAAACGTTTTTGTCTAAAAGATTAAAATAAATTCATATTGAAAAGAAACAACAACTCGTTTTTTGTGCAACTTTAAAATGTAGGTCATTTGTCATCTAAAAATCAGAGAGAGAGAGAGAGAGAGACACATACAGGGAGAGAGAGACACACACACACACACACCTATGTTTTAATAGGTGTGTGTGTGTGTGTGTGAAAATAACAGTTGTCATTTTGAAAATAACAGTTGTCATTTTATGAGCTTAGAATATGAGCCTTTAATACCTACATATACATATAGGGATGATAGGTTTGAAATCCATAAAGTAAATGTCACATGACAAATTAGGTGAAAAAATACTTGAGGGCCTGTACTTAATAATTTAATCAGTTTATCTGGGAGGTAATCTGAGGTTAACTGGTCACGTTCACATCCATGCACAGTGTGTATTGAGTTTATTTAAAAACAATTGGAAATGGGGCTGCCCTCAGTTGCCCATGCACTGTGTTTAGTCTAAAGCCTATTTCAGCCTCGTCTGTGGAAAAACAGAGTTCTTCTGCTTCGTTCCTCTCACTGCATTTAAATGCATTCATTATATTACAGAAAAATATGTCTTGTTAAAGAAAAAGAGCTCCAAGCCCATCCCAGAGGACCCTGAATTATATTTTATTTTAAATTTATATTTTTATGGAAAATGCATGTGTCTTTCTTCAATAGCTTCTAATTCATCTGACCCAGTGTCTCCAAATTATTTGTTCACACAAACTTTCTCAGATCTAGCCTCTTAATTTTCCTCCCAAAGTGCACCAGATTCATGCATTTCACTTTAAAAAGCAAAAAAAAAAAAAATGTCCCGCGGGGGCATACCTGATGCCACAATTTAAAAAAAGAAAGAAGCTGAAAGCACAGTGTTAAACTGTTGTGGAATCGAGAGGTATCTTCCGTTTTGAATGACAGGCATGAATAATGATCTGGGTAGGGTAACTTTATACTTTATTGAAATTGTTACAAGCATTTCTGTGACCTGAACTGCTCCTGTGGCTCGGTGTTAATCACATTTTATATTGAAAGCTTCTTTTTACTACAAAGCCACAGAGCCTTAAAATGAGCCATATTTTAATAAGTGATTGATCTGATTCCATCCGCATACATATTCTCGCTGTTCCACTCACGCAGAGCGTTAGCGCAAGCCTCGGCCTGTTCTTTTGTAGCGTCAAAGTCTGACATTAAAGAAGCGAAGGATCCATGACCGCCATAATTCGGCTCGCGGCAAATCTGCACGAGTATGCGGATCTGAAAATACATAAAAAATACAGGAACAAGACATAGAAAACATTATATTTACATATTTACTGCTTTGAAATTGTTGTTAGTTAATACTGTGCCTCATCATTAGAGCCTGTAAATGTTTCTGTGTGTTTCCTACATTGGAGTAAGTCTTCGTGAGTCTTCTCCCCAGAGCCCGTCCGATGCCCGGTATGGTCGTCAATGGTTTCTCTTCATCAAGTTCACTGATGAAGGTGTCCCAATCCTGCTCTTCTTCCTGCTTGCTGCAAAACCATAACCCAGCGTCAGAAGAAGGCAAGGCAAGGCAAGGCAATTTTATTTATAGAGCACATTTCAGGCACAGGGCCACTCAAGGTGCTTCACAGGGTTAAAATCAAATAAAGAATACAAATACAAAAAAAAGGAACAGATTTAAAACATGGATAAAAATACAACATTTAAATAAAAGAATTAAAACATTTTACCAAAAAAATAAATAAATAAATAAAAAATACAGGTTAAAAGGGAAACAAGAACGTTTTGAAGAACAGGAAACATAGTACGTAACTTTATCATGTTCATCTAAAAAAAACTAAAGAAAGCATTGTGTTTTCAAGCAATTGGTAAAATGTTTGATTTTTTGTCTATGTATCTTCCATAACATGTCTTCTTTCATACTCTATCTCTCTCTCCCTCTCTCTCTCCATCTCTTCCATAACATGTCTTCTTTCATACTAGTATAAATCAAAGGTCCAACATGTACATTCAGGTGTTTATTTGACTAAACCTTGTCTGTTTGCGTCTGTATATTTCTCCTATACAACCATCTTTAACGGACATTATCTCAACATTAGTTTTTTCCAATAGTCTGAACCAAAAATCTCAACTTCTAAAGCACTTACATCAACTAAACTTTCCATAATCATTCTCTGCACTATTCTGAAGGTTAGTAGGCTACAGAAGGCCTTAAGGGAATTTTGTGTCATATGCAAATGCTTCAGTCAGGATAACTGGATGGTAGAAAGTTCTGAGAAATTCTGAACTTTGTCTGGCCAAATAAGTCCGTACCAAATAGCCAGAACTTTAGCGCAGGTCGAGGCCTGGTCAGGTGTCGCTCCAAACTCCTGTTCGAGCCAACTGGAGAATTCAACTTCATCTTCATCCAACTCCACAAACTTCTGCAGAAGTATGGTCTGAAAATACATGAAATAAGGAACGAGACATTGAAAACATTGGATTCACATTTGTCACTTTCGTTATAATAAATATTGTAATATTGTTAAAACGGGAAACTGTGTCAATATCTACGTCTAATATCAAAGTCTCGAAAAGGAAATGGAGGCTAACAATATCGAAGGTTGAAAAATAAACTAGGGCCTCGCGTTACATATTGTGCCTGCTCGCTGCAGCCTGTAGGAGGCGCTGTCAGAACACTAAAGTGTTTGTGTGTGTTTCCTGCACCGTGTCAAAGCCCTCCTGCTCCATCATCTCCCCCAGATCCGAATCCACGCCCGGTATGTCCGTCACTGGTCTGTTTAGTGGATCATTGAGGAAGTCCTCCCACTCCTCCTGAGTTCCAGCCATTCTGCTGCAAAACCAGAACCAAGAGTCAGAACAGGATCTTTACTGCATTAGTAGGAAAATAGGAATCATTTTCACTTTTAAACTTGTCTTGAGAGGCAAAGTTTCACCAAGAACTCAATTTTGTCCAGGGACGTTGGAAGTGGGGGAGCGGGGGTGCCCCCCCCCGCTCCCCTCCCGAATACTGCACAATCTTTTTTCTTTTTTTCTAAGAAAATAATTGATTCTTTTGGACTATATTTAAATTAGTAAAGTGAGAAATAATACATTGAAATGTGAGATACAATGTTCACCTGCGGACTGAGAAATGTATCCCCAAAATAATGATTGTTCTGCAGGTCTCTTATTTTGAAATTCTTATTCTGAAAAGCTAAAGGACATAAGTTCCGTGACATCCTCTTTCTGCACGCGCGTTAACTTTATGCTTTGATGTGCACTGTGCAGTCAATCCACCCTGCGTTCCAAATCACATGTATTTTTTAAGCATACTACAATTGACGTGCATGTATTGGGACGTCCTTAATCTTTTTTTTGGCATACTAAATAGAATGGAAGTATGGGGATTGGAACGCAGGGTCAGTCAATGCCGGGGAGGCGAGCACAGCAGGGGGCTGTGCTCGCCTCCCCGGCAACTGTAAAAAAACGGAAGGACACAGCTCTTTTTTACATTAACACAGTCAAGTTACCTTGTGTTCAAACCGAACATTTCCTGTGCCCCTTCACATTAAAAGCATGTTTCTAGCCAAATGTGAGTTCACTTTTATTTTGAAGCTGATAAGAACAGGAAGTTAGTGCTCTATAGCTTGAAAGGCAACTGGTCCTTCAGCAGAGAGTGTTGCATTCTAGAACTTTCCTGATGATGTCATATTACACACTGCACCTTTAACCCTCAATAATAGACATGAAATAGAATTATACATTTTTTTACAGTTTAAACCAAAGTTTGGAACAATACAGGAGATATTTGAAAGCAATACAAACACATTGTATTAAATTATAGTTTGTGTCAGCGGTAACCAGTACTGCTTTGTTGGATAGTGCAGCGTCATGTTACCCAGTGAATGAGTCAGTAAAGCCACCTTAGCAATAGCCTATGATTGATAATTAACCATTGTGTTTGTTTTTATCGTCTCTCTTCCATGACAGCGCTCATAAAAGTGAAAATTCATTTCAAACGGGTTATGCAAACTATTTTCTTTTCCTCATTGGGAGAAAACAAGTCCCTGCTTGTGTTTCGGTGCACTCCGCGACAGCAGCTTCACCCCCCATCCTGACACATGGCCTCATTTATAGGGCGAATGGTTTATTATAAAAGTCTGTTGTGACTTCCACTGGTATACAAAGCGCACAGGTTGAATTTATGAATGAAAAGTATGACAGTTGAGTTCTGTCACTATAGATAGAAATTGTAACATGTAGGCTATAGGCCTACAGGTATTTTTTTTTTAAGTTTCAACTTTTCTCCTGAAGTTCAAAATTAAAAGAATTACCCCTGGCCCTAACCCTCTTCCATATGACCTACCTGGTTTGTTCCAAACATAACAAAAACTGTCAAAATAAGGGTCTAAAAAACTTACCTTATGAGATGAGTAGGTGCGACAGAGAGAATAGACGGAAGGGGAAATGAAGTAGTTGGGCCGGTGTATCCTGGATATAATCATTCCTAAAGCTTTAGGATCCCGCCGTCCTGCCTGCCCAGAATGATTATTATTATTTTTTTTAAATGTATTTACGTGATGCAATACAGGGCAAGACATGACAATTTAAGTGTTCACATTTAAGATGTGTGTGTGTGAAAAAAAGAAAAATTTCATATACACTCACCGGCCACTTTATTAGGTACAGCAGTTCATTTTCTTGTTAACACATATATATAACTTATCAGCCAATCACATGACAGCAACTCAAGTCATTTAGGAATGTAGACCTGGACAGGACAACTTATTGAGGTTGAAACCGAGCAACAGAATGGGGAAGAAAGGGGTTTTAAGTGACTTTGAACATGGCAATGTTGAGGGTGCCAGGAGGGCTGGTATGAGTATTTCAGAAACTGCTGATCTACTGGGATTTTCACTCTAAACCATCTTTAGGGTTTACAGTGAATGGTCCGAAAAATAAAAAATATCCAGTGAGTGGCATTTGTGTGGACGTAAAATGCCTTGTTGAAGTCAGAGGTCAGTGGAGGATGGGCATACTGGTTCGAGATGATAGAAAGGCAACAGTAACTCAAATAACCACTTGTTACAACCAGGGTATGCAGAATACCATCTCTGGACGCAAAACACGACCAACCTTGAAGCAGATGGGCTACAGCAACAGAAGACCCCACCGGGTGCCACTCCTGTCAGCTAAAAACAGGAAACTGAGGCTACTTCTCACAGGATCACCAATATTGGACAATAGAAGATTGATAAATCATGCCTGGTCTGATGAGTCTCAATTTCAGTTGTGACATTCAGATGGCAGGTTCAGCGTTTGCCGTAAACAACATGGAAGTATGGATCCATCCTGCCGTGCACCATCAACCATGCCATGTTCAAAGTCACCTAAACCCCCTTTCTTCCCCATTCTGATGCTCGGTTTGACTTCAGCATGTTGTCTTGACCACATCTACAGGCCTAAATGCATTGAGTTGCTGCCATGTGGGTGAGTGTGTGTGTGTGTGTGTATATATATAAAGAAAATATTAAAATAGAAATGGAAATAACAATATTAATTGAAACTAAAATAAATAAATATAAAGAGAATAGTCAACTCTCTCTGATTATCAATTCAATCCTGTTACAGTTGTTAGTTTTAATCCAACTGTACATTGCTTTGAAAGGATGAGTCTCCGTTTCGAGCCAAGAGACAAACATTACGGTAGAGATGGCAACATGAATTTACGGATTTCATTTAAAGTCCCTGTAACCCCAAATCCTTCAAAAATAAAACCCTTCTAACTATGTAATGTGGGGAGTTAGTTTCATGATAGTAAAGCATTGGCATATTTATCAATCCGAATTAAAGATATTGTCCTTTAAAGGTGCAGTCAGTGATTCTGGAGAACGCTTGTTGTCAAAATCAGTGAATATCTCCTCATGATCCACTACCTGTCTGTACTGAGTGAATATCTCCTCATGATCCACTACCTGTCTGTACTGAGTGAATATCTCCTCATGATCCACTACCTGTCTGTACTGAGTGAATATCTCCTCATGATCCGCTACCTGTCTGTACTGAGTGAATATCTCCTCATGATCCGCTACCTGTCTGTAGGTTGTGAGCGCTAGAAAAAAGTGTGAATACTCAGCCCAGGCTCTGTAAACTGGTATGTAAATAGAGGGGGCCACCGTAGCTGAGACACTGCAGGCAAAACATTTTTTTTTCTGAGATTTGTGTCTATTTATCTTCCATAACATGTCTTCTTTCATACTCTCTCTCTCTCTCCCTCTCTCTCTCCCTCTCTTCCATAACATGTCTTCTTTCATACTCTATCTCTCTCCCTCTCTCTCTCCCTCTCTCTCTCCCTCTCTTCCATAACATGTCTTCTTTAATACTCTCTCTCTCTCTCTCTCCCTCTCTTCCATAACATGTCTTCTTTCATACTCTATCTCTCTCTCCCTCTCTCTCTCCCTCTCTTCCATAACATGTCTTCTTTCATACTAGTATAAATCAAAGGTCCAACATGTACATTCAGGTGTTTATTTGACTAAACCTTGTCTGTTTTTTTTTTGTATTATTATAGCCTACTACTTCAGTCAGAGCTAAGCTTAACCTACAGTTTTAGCTCTCTGTGCCTTTCTTTATAGGACAGACACAGAGAGAGAGACACACACACACACACACACACACACACACACACACACACACACACACACACACACACACACACACACACACACACACACACACACACACACACACACACACACACACACACTCAGGGAGAGAGACAACCACACACAAAATCAGAGCAGACTTGGTAGAAAATGTAACATAATATTCATCAGTAGGCCTTTGTTTTAATAAGTGTATCATCTCTTCAAAATTACACACGTGCCATCTGTTTCCTTGTTTATATGCCAACCGCCAACTGCCATCAAGTTTATAATAGTCGTAAAACTCTTATCTCTATTTTTATTATCTTTGTATTATCTTTTTGTCGCGTTATTTCTAGCCTACTAAGTAGGCTAATTAAAACAACTTGTAAAACTCTTATCTCTATTTTTATTATCTTTTTGTCTCGTTATTTCTAGCCTACTAAGTAATTAAACCTACTTGTCCAAGGAAAATGCATTTAAATAAGAAAACGGGACAATGCACATTTATTTTTTTGTAAAGAACACACACACACACACACAACTGAAAAATGAACAACAAAATTGAGCATGAAAACGCTTATATGTGTAGGCCTATTTTTTTTATTTTTTTTTATTTTTTATAATGCTACAGGTTAAAACCAAACGCGAACTTTTGAAGGCTACGGAAGCCCTCGCGGTCAGAGCTAAGCTAAACCTACAGTCTTACTGTCTGTGCTTTTCTTTATATGGTCCCGTATGGTCCATGTTCCTGTCTGTGCTTTCAGAGCTTCGAAGATACTTTTTATTATGTCCATGTTCCAGTGATTTATCCTCCAGTCCCCGCGAGTCGGGTCAGGCTGCAGTGCCGCCGGAGACCTGCTAAATCAACAGC
>NC_137234.1:1373427-1380927 GCF_949987685.1 Ammodytes marinus
GTCTGTCTGTCTGTCTGTCTGTATTTAACCTGTCTGTCTGTCTGTCTGTCTCCCTTAGGGCCCTCTTGCGGTGCCCTCAGGCTGCCTTCTCTCTGGTCTGGAGTCCTCGTCCTCTCAGCCAATCACGCGGCTGCATCTGACCGATGACATCATCGTCCAGGGACATCGCATCCAGCTGGGAAAACTCAAGCTCAAGGTTTACACTGTAACCGGGGCAACGGACGACCTGCAGGTAAACAAACAACACCTGGATTTAACCCTGGATTTAAGATTTTTTTTTTTTTAAATTTAATTATATTTTATTTATATATATATATTTTTTTTTTAAAAGAAATTACATTTTAATTTTTTTTATATTTTTTACGTTTTTTTTATTTTTTTTTATTATATTTTATTTATATTTTATTTTATTTTTTTAAGAAATTACATTTTTATTTATTTTTATATTTTTTAGGATATTTAAAAAATGCATATTTTAGGATTTTTTTTAATATATTTCTAATTTCTTATTTTCGATATTTTCATCTTTTTTTTTTAAATAGATTTTGATTTTATTTAAGGATATATTTTCCCACTTTATTTTTCCCTAGACAGATTCAAGGTATTATTTCCCTGAGGAAATAAAAAATGCTAAAAAAAATAATAAGTATTTTAATTTAAAATTCTGTTAACCGTTTGGTAGAGATAGCTTTATTCAATAACTATAAGGTCTGCAAAAAATAAATAAATAAATAAAGATTTACAAAAAAAATTCCCCATTCTATTATTTTTTTTATAGAAAACAAAAACAAAAACAAAAGACAAAATAAAACAAACTTGTACTCTACTATACAGAAAGAAATGCCAAAAAAATATCTTAAAAAAAAAAAAAAAAAAAAAACATGGCGTACTCTACTTTACAGGTTTCTAAGGACATTGTTTAAACTAAAAGGTAAATGTTAAGCAGAGAATAAAAAGTCAACGAGGTGTCATGTAGGTCCCTTCAGTACTGTTATATAGTCCAGGAAAAGGCTTGAACATATCTGTTTAAACTTCTCCATATCATTTCCCCTCATTCTGCTGTCTGGATCCTCCTCTCCCTCAGATCTCCCCTGAAGACAGCAGCGCCTCTTTCCTCAACCACAGCTGGGACGACTTCTACCGCCGGACAGGAATACAGTAAGACCTTAAAGGATATCCCAATACATGATGTCTTTATTTTATTTTTTATTTAACCTTTATTTAACCAGGAAAGTCCCATTGAGATTAAAAAGCTCTTTTTCGAGGGAGTCCTGGCCAAGAGGCAGCAACAAGTTACATGTTCACTCACAATATAACACTCACAACATATAGACAGACATTAAAATGATAAAAAGCTGTTATCAAATAAAATCAGAAAAAACTGTTTTCAATTAAAATAATAAAAACAGTTCCAAGTAAATAAAAAATCATAAAAAACAAGGGGTGGAGGATTTGGGGGGGAAATGGCAGTTGGGATAGACATTTGAATCCAAATACCTCAACCGCTCTACTTGTTCTCTTTGGTCCCTCCCCTTTGGTCCCTCCCTGACACGCTCTACACCAACAACGTCGTGCCAAAGTGAATGGACAGTCCCAACAGCCAATAAGAACGGAGAATCGGAGCCTCGCTCTGATTGGTCAAAGTGTACAGCTCATGTTAACTTTGACCAATCAGAAATCACATACCCCAGCTTTAAGTGATTAATATTTAGTAAGGGTCTAAGGGCAGATAGATAGATAGATAGATGGATGGATGGATGGATGGATGGATGGATGGATGGATGGATGGATGGATGGATGGATGGATGGATGGATGGATGGATGGATGGATAGATAGATAGATAGATAGATAGATAGATAGATAGATAGATAGATAGATAGATAGATAGATAGATAGATAGATAGATAGATAGATAGATAGATAGATAGATAGATAGATAGATAGATAGATAGATAGATAGATAAGGGCAGAGGGTGTCATACTGTATGGAATGTAAAGCCCACTGAGGCAAATGTCTGTTTGTGATATTGGGCTATACAAATAAAACTGATTTGATTTGATAATAGTAACAGAGTATTCATACAGAGCAAAATAAAAACATATTTTTTAATATTACTGCTAATTCTACATCAGTGCAAAGAATGCTATTTTTATATAGTTTTTCTTAACGCCTTTGTCATGGGTATACGCTCACCCAGAAACAACAGCTGGCGTGGTAAAAACACTACTGCTTTTGTCCAAAAGGGGGCGCTAGAAGTAACACACACTGAAAGTTCCTCGGAGCACCTTTTAAATTAATATTTTAATTGTATTTCTCACCTTTAGTTGAACCAGACAGACAGACAGACAGATAGACAGATAGATAGATAGATAGATAGATAGATAGATAGATAGATAGATAGATAGATAGATAGACAGACAGACAGACAGACAGACAGACAGACAGACAGACAGACAGACAGACAGACAGACAGACAGACAGACAGACAACAGGAACAACAGCTGGCGTGGTAAAAACACTACCACTTACAAATAAAACTGTTTACATTTGATTTGAGTAGTTCATCTTTGGATTAAAGAGCTAACCATTTTTTTCAGACCGTCAGATCTGTGGTTCAGCGGTTCGAAGCGCTCCGTTCTCTCGGCTCGTCTCTTCCCTGTGATTCTGCACCAGACCAGCGGGGGCGGTGTGGGGCCGGAGCAGGGCACGGGATGGACCGCAGTGAGTTACTGCTACTACATTATAATAACAATACATAGGTAAGAATATAGAAACACTTCAACTGTGGGCCCTGCTGCTGTAAATTTTTCATTTTCATTTAACTTTTATTTATCCTCGAGAGACCAATTGAGGGGTGACCCTCATTTACAATGATGTCGAGTTCAAAGCAAATTCAAAGGAAAAACAACAATACATAAACAATATTCAATGCAAAAACATCAAATACACAACAACAGGTGAAGAGAAAAACAACAACAGTGAAACAGTAACTTTTCTAAGACTCACATGTACGTAAATATAAAAATAAAAATCTTATGTGAGTATTGTCTCTCTAAAATTTAATTAAAATGTTTTAAGAATATCCTTAAATAGAAAATAAATGAAGACACTTAACCCTGTTATAGTCAATTAAAGCAGCGTTAATGTTGTATTATATAACAAAAAAAAATAAATAAATAAAAAATCTAAAATTTAAATTTAAATTTAAAAATATATAAAAATATCAACAAAAAAAACCTTATGTGAGTCTATTGTCTTCATATTTATTCTTAAATATACAAAAATAAATATTAAAAAAAATTATCTTGTGTGATTCTTCTGTCTCTTCCCTGTCATACTGCCTTCAGCCCATAGGTGGCGCTGTGGGTCTGACTGAAGGCTTGGGCTGGTTGCTAGGTAACACTGGCTCTCTGCACACCTGGAGGGAATCATGGCGTCTGTCTCTACAGGTTTGATGTTTGTTTGTTTTTATGATTTTTTTTTTTTTTAACTTTTATTTTAATGGTTTTAAATTTTTTTTTACATACGGATAAAAAAAACTGAATAAATAGACACATACAATACATACACAACCCCCCTCCCCTCTTCCCTCTTCCCCCTTCCTCCCCTCCCTACCCCCTCCCTCACATAAACAGACAAGAGATAAAATAAGCTACAAATACACAAAAAAACAAAACAAAGCAAAAACAAAACTGGGGCAAACCTCACACGACAACTACAATAGTATTTTGTGACTTTTATTTTTTAATTAATTTTCATATGTTTACTTCCCCCATAAGAGTTTTGCATTTTGTTTATCAATAAAAAAAAATTATTAATTAATTAATTAATTACAGTAATAATTGATTGATTGATTGATTGATTGATTGAAAGAATGAATGAATGAATAAGTAAATAAATAAATAAATGTTTGATTATGTTTGTTTTTATGATTTTCTTTTTCCATTCATTCATTCATTCATTCTGGCACTTATTTTTTACCTGTTGAATGTATGTTTAATTCCCCTATTAGAGTTTTGTATTTGGTTTATTAATAAGAAAAAAATTATTGAAAAAAAAAAATAATAATAATACAAAAGAAAAATTATAATAATTAAATTACAAAATAAATAAATAAATAAAAGTATGTCACTACAGGAAGTGATGTCACTGACGCATCAGGAGGCGGAGCTCCAGTGGAGAGAGGAGCTGCTGTTCCTGCAAGGTTAGTAAACAAAGGAAAATTATTTATTTTTAATTTTTCTAAAACAACCAGCAATGAGACGGACATCATGTAGGGGAGAACGGGGTTATATGTCACACGGGTTGGTTGTCACAATCGTTATATCTCGGAACCAGAAGGCGCTGTCTGTGAAATCTTGGTATGTAAATATCCAGAATTGGGATCAGAGGTCACCTACCTAGTCTTGCTTGGAGTTAGACTGCTGAATTTGAGGTGAGAGGACTGTTTGTGTTTTTCATGTCAAATTGAAAATATTTAGCTTCTCTGTATTTTTCTTCTAGGCTTTTACACAATGGGTTTATAACAAAAACACTTGTTACCCTTAAAAAGAGTGAAGGGTAAACTATAGTTTAGATTGTTGTTAGCAAGCTAATTAGTTGTCAGATGGTTGTTGGCCTTGATGCTAGCAAGAAATTCAAGTTGGGGTTGGTCGTCACATTTTTTGGGGGGTTGGTTGTCACATGTTATCCAAAGGCTGCAGCTGGAAAAGGAACCCAATAACGAAAGAAATTGTCAAGCTGTATCCTCACTGACACCCCAGAGAAGGAGAGAATAGAGCAGGAAAAGGCAGCTAGCATGCGAAAGAAAAAAGGGCAACAAAATCAAAACAACCCAGTGCATCCCAAACTAGACCAGCTGCCAAGGCTACAGTAAGTTATGTAGGCCTATTTGTCAACTTGACAATGCAATTAAACTTTCAAATTTAGTTTTGCTTTCTTGCCTTCTTTTTAAGATTATTCCCATTAAGATAAAATTGTGACAAACAACCCCATAGTGTTTGACAACCGACCCCTTGATGGGGTTGGTTGTCACAATGTGTAAGGGTGTCTTTGATGATTCATTTCTTCTTTATTACAATAAAATAGAAAAAAGTGAGGGGTTCACATTTCAAGCCAACACCTTAAGCTTCAATTTAATGTAGGAATGAATATTGAAAGATGTTTAGGTGATGATCAATTCTCACTAGAGTAAATAGTGTGCCTGCTATCCCCGGCCTCCCCTATTGGGATAAACTAAATCTGTTTCTACCAAACTAAATAGCGGGGGAGGATGGGGACTGGAACACAGGGTATATTTGAAGCTTCAGGGTCCTTGAAAACGGTGACATTTAATCTTGAAAGTGCAGAAAAAGTGGTTGAATTTCCCTGTTTAAAGTATATCTATCTATCTATCTATCTATCTATCTATCTATCTATCTATCTATCTATCTATCTGTCTATCTGTCTATCTGTCTATCTGTCTGTCTGTCCGCCTGTCCGTCTGTCCATCTATCCATCCATCCATCCATCCATCCATCCATCCATCCATCCATCCATCCATCCATCCATCCATCCATCCATCCATCCATCCATCCATCCATCCATCTATCTATCCCTGTCTGTCTGTCTGTCTATCTATCTATCTATCTATCTATCTATCCATCAGGTCGCAGGAGAGTGAGTGACGCGTTGGTAAACAGATCTGACGTGTGTTTGCTGCCGGTCTTCAGAGCTGCAGTGTTAGGAGGCCAACAGGGGGCGCTACTGGACACGCTGGATAACAGTGAGTTAGTGTAACGACTGTGTCTCAGGTGGTAGAGCGGGTCGGCTGATGATCAAAGGGTTGGAGGTTCGATCCCCGCCCTGCCACCTGTGTCATAGTTGTTGTGTCCTTGGGCAAGACACTTCACCCACCTTGCCTCGTGTGAATGTTGATAGTTAGCTGCTGCTATCGGTGTATGAATGTGTGTGTGTGAATGGTAACGTGGGAAAGGAAAACAGGTCTCCCTTGTAAAAGAGTCTTCGGTCTCAATGGGATTTACCTGTAGAAATAAAGGTTAAGTAGATTAGCTTTTCACTGGCCCCTTGTATATTTTCACTGGCCCGGCAGCAAAACAATATAAAGTTTTTCTAAATTTTTGGTGATTATTATATGTAGAGCATTGTATTTCCCTTTAGATTTGGTTGTTTTCTTTTAGCTAATGATGAAACGTTGATATATTAGAAAATATAACCACGTTATATTTTACAAAAACGCACAAACTGTGACCAGCGGTCAGTGACTGGCCAATCAACTTGCCCTGCATATGTACCTTGTACCTTTATTTAAACTATATTTTTCAACGCTCCCTTGCTAATTTTTTTTGTCTTTTCTTTGGTTTTTCTGTGCAGTTGCGGCGGGCAGCAGTGAGGTGTGCGTGTCCTCTCGCTGTCTGTCCTGTGTAGCGGACGTGTTGGTGTGTGTGGCGGGGGGCAAGGGCGGTTTGAGGAGCGGGCCGGCAGCTAACGAAGCGTGGACGTCAGCCTACTGTCTGTTAGACCGGGGAGACATGGAGGGAGGGGTCAGGGCCCTGGCTATGCAGAGAGACCACTGGCTAAGCAGGTAGGGGGAGATTTACATTTTAAATTTTGATTTTATTTTTATTTTTTTCGTTTTTTTTTATTATTTTTTTTTTACTTTTTTTAAAAAACTTTTTTTTTAAATTTGTGAAAAAAAAGCTTCGTATTGGAATGTTTGCACACAATTTGGGCAGAAAAACGGAATGTTGGGCCGGCTGCTAAGAGACAGACAGACAGACAGACAGACAGACAGACAGACAGACAGACAGACAGACAGACAGACAGACAGACAGAAGCCTGGACGTCAGCATTCTTTATGTTATACCAGGGAGACATCTTTTTTTTTAATTTTTTTTTTAATTTTTAATTTTTTACCAATTTTTTATATGCGTTCTGTTTTTGTTTTTACTTTTAATTTTCTCCCATTATTATTATTATTATTATTATTATTATTATTATTATTATTATTATTATTATTATTATTATTATTATTATTATTTTTACAATTTTAATTAAATTTTTTATATATTTTATTTATTTATTTATTGAATTAAAAATATTAATTAAAAGAGTTAATTGTTCTACAGGCCTGATCTGCTGGTGCGAGCGGCGCGACACTACGAAGGCGCCGGGCAGGTTCTGCTACGGAAGGCTGTGATGTCATCGCAACGCTTCATTTCTATTGGTCGATCAGAAGAAGCCCCGCCTCCCCTGGGCCAGTGGCAGGAAGTGGAGTGTCCCTCAAGACTGGACCTAGCTGGTAAGTTTAGTGTTTTTAAAAGGTGTGTGTGTGTGTGTGTGTTTGTGTGTCCCTGTTCGTGTGTGTGTGTGTGTGTGTGTGTGTGTGTGTGTGTGTGTGTGTGTTTGTGTGTCCCTGTTCGTGTGTGTGTGTGTGTGTCTGTGTGTACGTGTGTGTGTGTGTGTGTCCCTGTTCGTGTGTGTGTGTGTGTGTGTGTGT
>NC_137234.1:1400927-1405927 GCF_949987685.1 Ammodytes marinus
ATAATGCATGTGCACTTTAGTACCATTGGTGGTAGTTTTTAATATTTTAGTTTTTTTAGTATTTTAGTATTGTTTAGGTCTATGTAATGTATGTAATTGTAATTATTAATGCTTGTATGATGGATGGATGTGTTTTTATCTGCTGCTGGACGCCTGAATTTCTCCTCCGGGGGATCAATAAAGTATTTATCTATCTATCTATCTATCTATCTATCTATCTATCTATCTATCTATCTATCTATCTATCTATCTATCTATCTATCTATCTATCTATCTATCTATCTATCTATCTATCTATCTATGAGTAATAATATGAAGAAAAAATACATAAAAAATTTAAATAAATTAATATAGCCTATGCATTATTATCTTAGTGTTGCTGAAAAAACCCCTGTTAAACATTGCATACCGACCCTTAGTATACTATCTATGATACCGACACATGAGAAAAAATCAGTACACTCAGAACGTCATACAAAAACCATAGAAAAAAACTAAAAACTAAAAAAACTGTAGCGGAAAAACTGTTAGAGGATACAAACAAAAATATAATTATTATTTTTATTTCTTTTTTTAAATGTATTTAATTATGTAAAAAATCATAGATAGTATATGGTAAAAAACTACATTCAAACATTTTATCGTAGTGGGGGAAAAAAATCCTCCAGGCGGGGGCGGGGTGGAGCAGTGAGTGTCCGCGGGGAAACAGAGCCTCTCACACGGGATGAATCTCGCCTGTAGCCGGGGGCTCTTCCGGTGATATACGCTGGACCACTGGCTACTTGTTTAATTATTTGTTTGTTTATCTGAGTGAGGTGACGTCAAAATGTCTGTCTCAGGGATGAAAAAGCAGCTGCATAAAGCGAGCCAGGTAAGTGCGCCGAACCGGGTTAAAATATGACGTTTATATTGGGCTATTTTAGGTATTTTTTAGGCTTTAATATCTAGCCTACCAGGGGATTAATGCTTTGCGGAAGTAGGCTGCTACTGTATCGGCTACTGTTTGTTGTTTTAACTGCGACACGAGGCCTGCAGCGACCGATCCATCACATTACGTCATTTTAAGCACTAATTATTTAGCATTTAGCCTTTACTGTTTTATAATATTATACCAATATGTTGACGTTAAGCTTAGGGTTGGACTGCTGTTGCAACTACTGGTTTTGTATACTGTATTATATCTTGCTTAATACTAGCACATAGCTTCTTAAAATATTATTATTATTATTATTATTATTATTATTATTATTATTATTATTATTATTATTATTATTATTATTATTATTATTATTGGTATTATTATTATTATTGTTATTGTTATTATTATGATTGTTATTATTATTATTGTTATTATTATTATAATTATTATTATTATTATTATTATTATTATTATTATTATTATTATTATTATTATTATTATTATTGCAGTGTTTAGGGTTCATAATGCACACTTGTATTGCACTGCGAGTTTTTGTGTTTGTGTTTTAAGGTTAATTTTGCACACTTATATTGTACTTTGAGCTGTAGAACACTGAACACTTAGATTTAGCCTTTACTGTTTATTCCAATATTAGACCAATAATGTTGATGGTAAGCTAAGCGCACTATTGTTGGACTGCTGTTGCAACTACTGGTTTTGTATACTGTATTATATATTGCTAAATACAAGCACATAGCTTCTGAAAAGGGTAATTTAAAGCACTTAGCTGTTACTAACACTTACTTATTCTTAGGCTACTTTTATTTAGCCTACTTTTATACTTTTTTCTTGTTATAATGCTATCCTATTTTATATATATTATTGTTTTTATTGAAGAAACTGACTCGGGGAGATTGGCACAAGAATCCCAATGCACCTGTACAGTCTTGTACCTGTGACAATGGCAACACACACATTCTACTCTATTCTATTCTATTATATCAAAATACATCGCATCTGTAGATATGAGAGCAGGGTTGGCTGTCACACTCTCCACTCTCTGACATATTGCATATTTCTCTGGTATAATTTAATTTAGCAATATTCTTTCTAACCAGATGAAAATGAAATGTTAATGTCTCAGCTATAGCCTCAATGGTTATGTTGTATTGTAGCCCTACACATGTTCTGTAAAATAAGACGATATATCTGATATGATTATCTATAGTCATGTTGTCCATTTGTGTTCAAACATTTCCATAATCATTCTTAGTGAGTTGGATACAAATCCTGTGTACATATTATTGTGCACATAATGGTGTTGTGTGCCCATTGATGTCATTGTCATGTGTTTGATATCCTGCTGTAAACAATTTGCCCTTTTGGGACATTTAATAAAACCTTGAACCTTGAACCTTGAATCCTCTACGAAACTGTCTAATAAAGCATAAAGATTAAAAAATATATCTTAATATTTTTTTTTAACTAATTATTCCTTCAGCTTGTGAGCGAGCGCCTGATGGGCGCTGAAGGAACAAAGATGGATGAAGACTTTCTCAAGATGGAAAAGGTCAAACTGGGAAAAATAAAATCTTTACTTTATCTACTTTATCTTTAATTTTTATTTTATTTAAATGTTCTATTTCAATTAATTCGCTTTTCTATTGTGTATTGTGTATTCTAATCTTGCCCCTGTAAAGCACTTTGAATGGCCTTGTGTCTGAATTGTGCTATAGAAATAAACTTGCCTTGCCTTGCCTTTACTTTAATCTTTAGAGTGTTTTATGGTCTCACTGTCTAACCCTATGTTGCACAGTTGTGACATCACAACTGTGCAACATGTAGGGTTAGACAGACACTCTTTCTGCCTTTTCTCAGGCTAGGATGAACCGATTTCTAAAATGTTTGCACATGTATACTTCATAAGATCTCAGAGTTCAATACACCTTCATATTTCCACCGGTGAAGTAGGGCTTTACCTTCTACTTGTAATGAATGTATAATATAATGTTTCTCTATCAGAGTGTGATGGCGATACATTCTCTACTGTCTGAACTGATCTCCAGAACTACAGAATTCATCCAGCCAAACCCAGGTAACACACAGACAGACAGACAGGTTAGACAGACAGACAGACAGACAGACAGACAGACAGACAGACAGACAGACAGACAGACAGACTGACAGACAGACAGACAGACAGACAGACAGACAGACAGACAGACAGACAGACAGACAGACAGACAGACAGACAGACAATTGGGGGCGCCCGTGACGCAGTGGGTAAGGGCCTGCAGCAGACCCGGGTTTTAGAATCCAGCCCGGGTCGTTCTCTGCATGTCATTCCCCTCTCTGTCTGTCTGTCTGTCTGTCTGTCTGTCTGTCTGTCTGTCTGTCTGTCTGTCTGTCTGTCTGTCTGTCTGTCTGTCTGTCTGTCTGTCTGTCTGTCTGTCTGTCCTCTTCACAGCAGACCCGGGTTAGAATCCAGCCCGGGTCGTTCTCTGCATGTCATTCCCCTCTCTGACACATTTCATCTCTGTCTCCACACACTGTCTAATAAAGTTAAAAAAAAACACCAAAAAAATTATCTTGAAAAAAAAAATAATAATAATCTATTGAATATATCATTTTCCAATTGCATCAATATGTGTCTGTCTGTCTGTCTGTCTGTCTGTCTGTCTGTCTGTCTGTCTGTCTGTCTGTCTGTCTGTCTGTCTGTCTGTCTGTCTGTCTGTGTGTCTCTCTGTCTGTCTGTCTGTCTGTCTGTCTGTCTGTCTGTCTCCCCAGCGTACAGGGTCAGACTGAGCATGCTCCACACGATGTCACGTCTGCGAGGTCATCAAAAGGCGCCGGGCTACACACAGACAGAGAGCATGCTGGGAGAATGTATGCTGCAATACAGCCAGGAGCTCGGACACACAAGTGAATTTGGTACGTGTGTGTGTGTGTGTGTGTGTGTGTGTGTGTGTGTGTGTGTGTGTGTGTGTGTGGGTGTGTGTGTGTGTGTGTGTGTGTGGGAGAGCGTGTATATACATTTTTAAGGGGGAATTGGTTAGAGTTATAGCCTTTTTTTTTTTTCTTCAAAGGTTTTTTTATTAAATGTTAGTAACAACGGAATTGTAGCACAGCGAGTACAATTTTTTTCCCCTTTTTCTCCCGAACATACCCCACCCACATCCCACCCTCACACCCAACAACACAAAACACACACCACAAGAAACACAAACAAACTATCAATATGAAAAAAAAAAAAAAAAAAAAAAAAAGGAAAAGAAATAAAATAAAATCAAATAAAAGAGGGGAGGGGGTAGCTACTCTTCTATAATTATTGTTGTTTTTTTTAAAAAATTTAGGAAGGGGCGCCAAATTCTACAGCCTTTCTTTTTGATAACAGAACGGATATGAATTGAAAAGAAGGAAGTGTGATGCACTCTAAAAACAGATACTGCATATTACTTAATTTAATTGATGTAACATTATTACACTCAAAAATATGGAGTAGATTTCAAAGCTTAGAAATCAAGTAAAACAAACCATGAATAATGAGTAGATTTACTTAATATTTTCTATTCATAGTTTATTCTCAAAAATATCAATGAAACATACTGTAATTATTCTAAAATATTTACACAATGTAATCTGTCAAGTAATACATTTTATTGATTAAATAAACTTACTTTATTTATTACATTTCACACAAATATTTCTGTTTAATTTTTACTCATGAATTTTGATTAAGTTAACCCAAATGCTCACCAAAATGATGTTTACTCATCTTTTTCAAGCAAAAAATACTTTTATATTACTGTTACATTTACTTACCCTTGAAATATTTTTTAGAGTGTGGTTAACCTTCGTGCACATTTAAACTAAACAGGAAAATGTTTGTCGGTTGGGTTTCAAGTGTTTGTTTGTGTATTTTTTAAATATTTTTCTGCTTCTCCCATTTCCTAATAAAAAATGGAAAATAAAAAATTGCAATCAATTTATGTTTAACAGGCACATGGTCTGAATAAAAACAACCATGGAACATGAAATTACATGTTATTAAAATATTTCCCCCTGTCTGTCTGTCTGTCTG
>NC_137234.1:1410927-1413427 GCF_949987685.1 Ammodytes marinus
ACAGTTCACAGTAACGTCTGAATCCAGCAGTCCCTCATCCTGCTACGGTGAGAGATATTTAATCAAGATATTTAAAATTGCAAATTACAAAAGTAGGACAAACACAGCATAGCATGACAAAAAATTAAATAAGATAAGTAGATAATAAAAAATAATATGTAATTATTAAAAATGTAAATACTATAAAATTTATATAAAAAACTATTATAATAAAAAAAATAAAAATTATAAAAAATTGAAATTACAAAAGTAAAATTTAATTAAATTAAAAGAAAAAAAAGAAAATTAATTGAAATTTAAAAAGTAAAATTAAATAAAAAAAAATTATTGGAAAAAATTGGAAAAAAATCAAAAATAAAAATAAACCCCTCTCTCACTCTCTCTTTCTCTTTCTCTCTCTCCCTCTCTCTCTCCCTCGCTCTCTCTCTCTCGCTCTCTCTCTCTCTCTCTTTCTCTATCTCTCTCTCTCTCTCTCTCTCTCTCTATCTCTCTCTCTCTCTCTCTCTCTCTCTCTCTCTTCTAGCTGCTGATGCCGAGCTGCTATTGGACCAGCCTTGTTGCCGGGCGCTGTATCCCTTCCACCCTAGCAACCTGAGCGAGTTGACCTTTGACCCCGATGACATCATAACACTGACGGCGCGCGTGGACAGAGAATGGTTTCAGGGAGCGATGGACGGACGCACGGGGATATTTCCTGTTTCCTACGTAGAAATACTGGTTCCCCTGCCTATTATATGAAGGGATGGATAGATAGAGAGAGAGAGAGAGAGAGAGAGAGGGAGAGAGAGACAGACAGACAGACACACAGAAACATACGCACACACACTCAGGACTGTTTTTTAATATGGATAGATAGATAGATAGATAGATAGATAGATAGACAGACAGACAGACAGACAGACAGACAGACAGACAGACAGACAGACAGACAGACAGACAGACAGATACAGACACACATGACTGTTTCCTGTTAGCTATGTAGAAATACTGGTTCCTCTATGACATGAAAATGTATTAAGCATTAATTATATGTAAATGGTTCTTTTAAACTTCTTATTTGCACTTTGTATCACAGGAAAGGAATGCCATAGTTTCTACTGTACACACACACACACACACACACACACACACACACACACACACACACACACACACACACACACACACACACACTGCCATAGGTTCTACTGTAGAGCACTTTAGTTTGGCTTTAAAGGTGGAGTCAGTGATTCTGGAGAACGCTTGTTGTCAAAATCACTTTTCATCAAAATCAGTGAATATCTCCTCATGATCCACTACCTGTCTGTACTGTGTGTGTGCTGAAAAAAGATCCAGTGTTGATACACAGCCTAGGCTCTGTAAACGGGCATGTTGCTAGCTACAGTGGGCCCTTTGTTTACATACCAGTTTACAGAGCCTAGGCTGTGTATTGTAATAACACTGGAATGTTTTTTTTTTAGATACTTTTTTGGCATTTTCAAGCTTTATTAGACAGTACAGAGTTGAAATGGGGAGACAGAGAGAGAGAGAGAGAGAGAGAGAGAGAGAGAGAGGGGGGGGGTGACCTGCAGTAAAGGTCCACGGGTCGGATTTGAACCCGCGACCACTGCAACGAAGGCCGGAGCCGATAAGGTACACGCTCTATCCCCTACGCTACCGGAACACCCTCCACTGGAATGATTTTAACAACAAGCGTTCTCCAGAATCACTGACTCCCCCTTTAAGTCTGCATTTCCCTTTAATACATTTTACTTATTTTCTAGCACAAAAAACACTTAAATAAGAAATATAATTAAGTAGCTATAAGTGTTGAGTATTTGAGTACGGGCGGCTGTAGCTCAGTGTGTAGGGCGGTCGTCCACTGGGTTACAGGGTCGACGGTTCGATCCCCCGTCTCCCCGCCACATGTCCAAGTGTCCCTGGGCAAAGAGACACTGAACCCTAAATGTCTCCTGATAGTTAGCTTGCACCCTGCGTGGTAGCTGCTGCTGCTATCGGTGTATGAATGTGTGTGTGAATGGGTGAATGTGTACAAAACAATGTAAAGCGCTTTGAGTCTGTGAAAAACCAGGGAAAAGAGCTTTATAAGTGGAGACTATCTGTGTTGCATTTGGCCAAGGGGAAACTTGAAGGCTACATAAAAGTAGCATAAAATAGACTCTTTATAGTAAATGCATGTTATACAACCCGATATTGTTAGAACAATCAGGTAGAATTATGTGTTTAAAGGTGCAGTGTGTAATATGACATCATCAAGTAAGTTCTACAAAGTTCTAGAATGCAACGCTCCCTGGGTAACCCCACCCCTTTCGAATAATAACAGAAGCTACAGTGGCCTTCAAGGACAAGAACAATTCTAAATTTTAAACAATGCACCTGATGACATTCCAACTATGACACTTTCAAGATGGCGGCACTAGGCCTTGGTCCAAAATATGCAGAAATATGGACATATATGAGATATTATGCACTAAATTAAATGTACTTATGGATATTATAA
>NC_137234.1:1418427-1465927 GCF_949987685.1 Ammodytes marinus
TCTGTCTGTCTCTGTCTGTCTGTGTCTGTCTGTCTCTCTCTCTGTGTCTGTCTGTCTCTCTCTCTGTGTCTGTCTGTCTCTCTCTGTGTCTGTCTGTCTGTCTGTCTGTCTCTCTCCGCAACAAGATCGCTGGGTACGTTCATGTCTCTCTGTCTGTCTGTCTCTCTGTCTGTCTGTCTCTCTCTCCCTCTCTCTGTCTGTCTGTCTGTCTGTCTCTCTCTCCCCCCCCCCCCCCGCGCAACAAGATCGCTGGGTACGTTCATATCTCTCTGTCTGTCTCTCTCTCTCTGTCTGTCTGTCTCTCTCTCCGCAACAAGATCGCTGGGTAGGTTAATATCTCTCTGTCTGTCTCTCTCTCTGTCTGTCTGTCTCTCTCTCTCTCTCTCTCTCTCTCTTATATACACCTTCATATTCCAACCGGTGAAGTAGGCCTTTAATGACCATGGCTGCGTTACAATCCCCATACTATTAAGTATGGTAGAATAAAGATTTAGGATGTCCCAATTCATGTGGCCAGTGAATATCTCCTCATGATCTGTCTGTACTGTGTGTGTGCGCGCGCTGGAAAATAAATCCAGTGTTAATACACAGCCTAGACCCTTTGTAGCAAGCAACATGCCAGTTTACAGAGCCTAGGCTGTGTATTAAGACTGGATTTTTTTTCTCAGTGCACACACAGTACAGACGGGTAGTGGATCATGAGGAGATATTCACTGATTTTGACAAAGCGTTCTCCCGAATTCCACCTTAACGTTCCCTGTATCGAAAGTGTCCATGGCGTATCCCAGTAGCCGTGGTCATTGATAGTACAGGAACATTACGCTGAGAGCCTTTCCCGTGTTTGAAGGATGAATGTTCCTATCAGACCCTGATGCTCTCAAACATTTAAATATATTGTATATAAGGTTTCTGAATAAAGTAGTTTAGAGTACATCGGAAGAAATAACTAGCATCTGTAGTAGTCATTATTATAACTATGTATTCTGGTTCAAGTTCAAACTATTATTTTATCCCAGATGGCAATTCGATTCAACAGTCCACAAACTTTACGACCATTTACAGACACACACACACACACAGACACACACCGTGACCAGCCCTGTTGTGTTGAACTATAGTTATAAACTAACTCTGGTTGCGTTCCGAATCACATACTTTCTACTATATAGTTTGGTAGAAAAAAGATTTAGGATGTCCCGATTCTTGTGGCCAGATTTAGGATGGTTAGAAGTACCCGGATGTCCTACTTCATGCGGCCAAGATTGTTAGTGTTGAAAAGTGCATCCTATTTGGGCGATTCTGACCCACAATCCAGTGCGCACGTGAAGTGACGTCACATCGACGAAGCCTCCATATGAAAACAAACGGGGATGAGACGGATATAAAAGCAAGAGGCAAGATCAAGGCGCAATGTTATGATGAAATAAGAGAGTAAAAGTATGTCCCAATAGTATGCCTACTGCATCCTAACTAGATTCTTTTTATCGTCAGATGTAGTATGTAGAATAGAAAAAAGAAAGAGTATGAGATTCGGAACGCAACCTATATATTGATGTTTTGCGTTGTCTTAAATCTTCAGGTATGTGATGCCCCAGCTGTTATAGATAGCTATAAACTTACTCATAATTTAACTTTTGTATCTTCAGGTATGTGTATATCTGACTATATATTATGGTTTTATTGATGTTTTGTTTCATTTATTGGGTTTTTTCATCAACAACTAGAACATACACAAAGTAAACAGCTGCCTCCGAGCTCAAACACAATCAAAATGCGTCACACAAAAAACAAGTTTTCACACAAATGCAAATAGACATGAAACATCCAAAAAAACAAAAACACAAGCAGCGACTAAATAACGTATGGAACACAAATAAACAGTTAAAGGTGTATTGAACTCTGAGAATACTGTGATGTCACAGTAAGAGAAATGTAGGGTTAGACAGTGAGACCATAAAACACTCTTTCTGCCTTTTCTCAGGCTAGGATGATCCGATTTAAAAAAATTGTTGCACATTTATACTACACAGGATCTCAGAGTTCAATACACCTTCATATTCCCACCAGGTGAAGTAGGCCTTTAAAGAAAAAAGGGGGGGGGGGTGTTCAGTCTTGGGCCGGGGCGACTGTGGCTCAGGTGGTAGAGCGGGTCGGCCAATGATCCAAGGGTTGGCGGTTCGATCCCTGCTCTGCCACCAGTGTCATGGTTGTTGTGTCCTTGGGCAAGACACTTCACCCACCTTGCCTGGTGTGAATGTGTATGACTGCTGTATGTTTGAGGTGGTGGTCTGAGGGGCCGTAGGCGCTGAATGGCAGCCACGCTTCCGTCAGTCTGCCCCAGGGCAGCTGTGGCTACTATGGTAGTTTACCACCACCGGTATGACTGTGTGTGAATGAATGGAACCTGGAACCCTGTAAAGAGCTTTGAGTGCCTTGAAAAGCGCTATATAAATCCAATCCATTATTATTAAAATATTGATGTTTTCGTCGTGTTGAATCTTCAGGTATGTGTATATCTGACTATATATATTGTGTTTTAATCTTCAGGTATGTGACGCATCTGATGAAGAGGATCCAGCGCGGTCCAGTCAGAGGAATCTCCATCAAGCTGCAGGAGGAGGAGAGGGAGAGGAGGGACAACTACGTGCCCGAGGTGAGACTGTCCGTCTGTCTCTCTGTCTGTCTGCCTGTCTCTCTGTCTGTCTGCCTGTCTGTCTCTGTGTCTGTCTGTCTGTCTCTCTGTCTGTCTGTCTCTGTGACTGTCTGTCTGTGTGTGTGTGTGTGTGTGTGTGTCTGTCTGTCTCTCTGTTCGTCTGTCTCTGACTGTCTGTCTGTCTGTCTGTCTGTGTGTCTGAGAGAGAGAGAGGAGGGACAACTGTGTGTGTGTGTGTGTGTCTCTCTCTCTGTCTCTGTGTGTGTGTGTGAGAGAGAGAGAGAGAGATATTTGAAGCTATAGTACTGATGTGATTCCTGTTGTTTTGAGTTTGTACCTTCACGGTTGAATGCACTTAATGGAAGTCGCTTTGGATAGATAGTTGAGACGGCTTTTGGCGTAGAAAGATGGGGATATCTGGCTGCTGGTTTTTGAAGACCCCACACACCCCTTTTTTTTTTTTTTTTTTTTTGGCATTTTCAAGCTTTATTAGACAGTACAGAGTTGAAATTGGGGGAGAGAGAGAGAGAGAGAAAGGGGGGATGACCTGCAGTAAAGGTCCACAGGTCGGATTCGAACCCGCGACCACTGCAACGAAGGCCGGAGCCAATATGGTACGCGCTCTATCCACTACACCACCGGAGCGCCCCACACCACACCTTTTTGATGACTGTTTTTGTAGGAGGAAATAATTAAAACTGCTGTGTGTGTGTGTGTAAGACTGGTCTACTGTGTGTGTGTGTGTGTGTGTGGTCTGCTGTTCAAAACCCCTGTATCGAAAGTGTCCATGGCGTATCCCAGTAGCCGTGGTCATTGATAGTACAGGAACATTACGCTGAGAGCCTTTCCCGTGTTTGAAGGATGAATGTTCCTATCAGACCCTGATGCTCTCAAACACACACCTCATACTTACTCAATGGTCTGTCTGTAGTCTGTTGCATGTTATGAATATAATACTTTAAGTTCATTTCAGCCACTTAACCCTACCAACTGAGCTAAGGGCGCCCCCATGCCATTAAATCTTAATTGCATTCAAGAGATACTTTCCAATTTAAAAAAAAATCTAATATAAAAGTGCTGTATTTACCCGAGAACTCAAATCTATGACCTAGTAACGTTTATTTATAAACAAGTGAAACACAGACAGTTCACAGACACATTATTATTGTTTTTTTTTTAGCTGAAACAATATAGCATTCGAAGTTGATTTTCTTATTTTTCACTGGACCAGAGAAATCTGTTTTATACAAAATTGTCCCCAATCGAAAATATACTTTGTTGCTTTTCTCTATAGTTTTGCTTATTGCAAAAATGAGCAAATCTAGTCTCATTAATGTCTTCAAGCTTAATTTTAACTTGTCTACCAAAGCTGATTTAGTCCAATTAATTGTTAGTCATGAATTAAGTACGTATGTGAAACAGCGCCTGACGGTTTTGTGATGGCTGTGTGTGTGTTTCCTTTCATGTCTATAAGTGTCCAGTGTGTGTGTTTGTGTGTATCCTACCTTTGTGTTCCTTCAGGTGTATGTGTGAGAGAGAGTGTGTGTGTGTGTGTGTGTGTGTGAGAGAGAGAGAATCTGTGTGTGTGTGAATCTGTGTGAGAGAGTGTGTGTGTGTGTGTGAACCCTCCTCTAACACTGTCTATCTCTCTCTCTGTTCCAGGTTTCTGCCCTGGACCAGGAGCTTATTGAAGTTGATCCTGACACCAAGGAAATGCTCAAGCTGCTTGTAAGTTATTTATTATCTTTATTAGGACTTTATATACACATCATTGATGCAATATACAATAGAATTAGTTTATTGCCATTTGCACATGTACAGGACAGTACAGGTGCATTGGGATTCTTATGCGAATCTCCCCGTCAGCTTCTTAAACCTGCAGTGTGTAGAATTTTGGGTTTTATTTCCTAGCAGATTTTGTAGAAAGTAATTATAATATCCATAAGTACATTTAATTTAGTGTATAATAGCTGAAAACAAATTTTTTTAATTATTTTTTTCCTGAGAAAGGGTCTCATATATGTCCATATTTCTCCATATTTTGGACCAAGGCATAGTGCCGCCATCTTGAAATTGTCATAGTTGGAATGTCATCAGGTGCATTGTTTAAAATTTAGAATTGTTCTTGTCCTTGATGGCCACTGTAGCTTCTGTTATTATTCTAAAGGGTTGGGGTTACCCAGGGAGCGTTGCATTCTAGAACTTTGTAGAACTTTCTTGATGATGTCATATTACACACTGCACCTTTAACTAACTGTTAATTAATGTATCCTTATTGTATAGTGTTACCAAGTAATTTTATGTGTTTTATATGTTGTCGATTTTGGTTGCGAAATGGCAAAATTAGCTAAAAGTTGACGAGTTTGAATGCTTTCACCCAGAAACAGATACATATAATATAATTGTATATATACTGGTGCATCTTAAACACAGGGTTTTAAAGTAGTTATTAGTTTAACGTGTGTGTGTGTGTGTGTGTGTAAAACCCTGTATCGAAAGTGTCCGTGGCGTATCCCAGTAGCCGTGGTCATTGATAGTACAGGAACATTACGCTGAGAGCCTTTCCCGTGTTTGAAGGATGAATGTTCCTCTCAGACCCTGATGCTCTCAAACATTTTACCTTCGGCTATTTTCACACTGTAGTCTGGTGGTTTTTCAAGGGCATGTGCTTTAAGTCTGAACACAGTGCTTGAAAATGCTGCATTTTCTACATATTCAGGGTTCCCATAGTCATGACATTCCTGCAAAATAAATAAAATTTGAAAGTTTTCCAGGCTTGTAAATGGCTCTGGAATTATCTGAAAGTTTTGGAAAAGTTTTACTCACTTTCGCTGGTGTTTTTAAAACGTGTTCATAAAAATCCCACTGCCAGCTGTTGTTCCTGGGTGAGCGTATACCCCATGACAAAGGCATTAAGAAAAACTATATAAAAATGTATGATCATCAGAGGAAAAATAAAACTATAAGAACATATTTAAAAGTTCCTTGTGGCACGTTTTTAAAATTGGGTATTTGGAAAGTTTTTAAAGTTAATTATTTAAACCTGCAGTGTGTAGAATTTTGGGTTTTATTTCCTAGCAGATTTTGTAGAAAGTAATTATAATATCCATAAGTACATTTAATTTAGTGCATAATTGCTGAAAAAAATGTTTTGAATTATTTTTTTTCCCATAGAAAGGGTCTCATATATGTTCATATTTCTGCATATTTTGGACCAAGGCCTAGTGCCGCCATCTTGAAAGTGTCATAGTTGGAATGTCATCAGGTGCATTGTTTAAAATTTAGAATTATTCTTGTCCTTGAAGGCCACTGTAGCTTCTGTTATTATTCGAAAGGGTTGGGGTTACCCAGGGAGCGTTGCATTCTAGAACTTTGTAGAACTTTCTTGATGATGTCATATTACACACTGCACCTTTAATAATAGAAATAACTAGAACCCTAATAGTAATCCCCTGTTCACCTACTTTATGTATATTTTTGGACCTTCGAGTTAACAAGACCAAAATCTTTGTCAAAAAAATGTTTATTGCTGTGTCAACTTAATACCAAACCTCCTATTCTTCTTTGATGGTATTGTATTAAATGTGTGTGACCTCCCATTCTCACCCCCTGTTCTTCTTCTATGGTATTGTATTAAATGTGTGTGACCTCCCATTCTCACCCCCTGTTCTTCTTCTATGGTATTGTATTAAATGTGTGTGACCTCTCATTCTAACCCCCTGTTCTTCTTCTTCTTCTTCGTTGGTGCTGCAGGACTTTGGAAACCTCTCCAACCTGCAGGTGACTCAGCCGACCGTCGGGATGAACTTCAAGCAGCCGCGCGGAGTCTAAACGTCTAAACTGTTCTAATAAAAACCCAACAGGGCAAAAACTAAAGCTGCTGTCTCATTTTATTTATTATTATTATTTTTAACCTTTATTTATACAGGTAAATCCCATTGAGTCCGAAGACTCTTTATCAAGGGAGACCTGTTTTCCTTTCCCCCGTTACCATTCACACACACATTCATACACCGATAGCAGCAGGCTAACTATCGACATTCACACGAGGCAAGGTGGGTGAAGTGTCTTGCCCAAGGACACAACAACTATGACACAGGTGGCAGGGCGGGGATCGAACCTCCAACCCTTTGATCATCGGCCGACCCGCTCTACCACCTGAGCCACAGTCGCCCCAGCAATTATATACATGTTTAAAGCCTCTAGACTGTGGTGGAGTTACATTAAATGGTACTGACTTATAAAGCACTTTCTCAGCCCCAAAGCGCTTTACATTTCTTACCACGTTCACACACACACACACACACACACACACTCATACACCGATAGCAGTATAGCTACCATGCAGGGTGCTCTCTGAACCATCGGGAGCAATGTGGGGTTCAGTGTCTCTTTGCCCAGGGACGCTTGGACATGTGGGGGGAGATGGGGGATCCAACCACCGACCCTGTAACCCAGTGGACGACCGAACCGCCCTACACACTTCACCACAGCCGGCCCATTAATTAAATTAACCATTTAATTTTCTCATAATCTATCTGTGAAAAAAGGACGATTTATTTAATGTCTATCTATTCAACATTAGTTTATTTTAAGAATGTAACTTGTATAAACCCAACGGAAGAAAAACAAATCCATGGTTGCGTTCCGAATCGCATACTTTCTACTATATAGTATGGTAGAAAAAAGATTTAGGATGTCACGATTCTTGTGGCCAGATTTAGGATGGTTAGAAGTACCCGGATGTCCTACTTCATGCGGCCAAGATTGTTAGTGTTGAAAAGTGCATCCTATTTGGGCGATTCTGACCCACAATCCAAGCGCACGTGAAGTGACGTCACATCGACAAAGCCTCCATATGAAAACAAACGGGGATGCTTTCACAAAATTCGAATTTCAAAGCCACCCTCTATTTAAATCAGAAATTGACAGTTACTGATGCCTGGCAATTCTTTAACCCGGATTGCAAAGAGTTTACATGGTGTAACGCTAGACGTACACAACAATCTAGAATAGATTTATGGTTAACATCCACTTCTTGCTTACAATATATATCTGAAGTTTCTCATTCATATGCTCCTTATCTGATCATAAAATGATTTCATTACATTTAACTGGTTCAAAAGAAAGTAATAAGAAAATACGAGGATATTGGAAGCTTAACTTGCTTAAAGACAAAACCTTTCAAGATTTGGTCAAACAAATGGCTCAAGATATATTTACCAAAAAAGAAATGAATAGTGTTCAGAAATGGGAATTCTTTCAATTTAAAATGAGAGAAATTGCCATTAGTCGTAGCAAAAACATCAAAAAAGCAAACGATGCAAAAGAAAGGGATATTATGGAAAATTTAAAGATCTTATTAAATAAAGAAAACCTGTCAGAAATTGAACAAGCAAAACTAATGCAACTCCAAAATGATATAGATAAATTATATGTTGATGCAGCTAAAGGTGCCTTTGTACGATCTAGGGCAAAATGGTTAGAAAAGTACGGAGGCGCTGAGCATTCACCAAATAAAAAAAAGTTTCAGAGCAGGATCTCGTAATTACGAGATCCTTATCTCGTAATTACGAGATAAAGATCTCGTAATTACGAGATAAGGATCTCGTAATTACGAGATAAGGATCACCCTCTCATTCATCGATAACGATGTCTGTGTGTGTGTGTGTGTGTGTTTGTGTGCAGACGAGGTGAACCTAGCCATAGGAAAACGTAGGCAATAGCCTTGGTTTCCGGACTAGATACAATGGGCCCCATAATCAATACAATTATTTTAAATATCCGTTTACTGTTCATTCATTAATCAGCGATCGCATCGGGAAATGAGGGACACACTTTCACTTTGTATATGCAGTTTGTTCATTATGAGCCACCGGAGCCACCGTACTGTGTTGCCTCATCCAATCAGAATGCCCGGTGGGCTAGTTCACTTTTACCTCCTGTTTGTTACTGTATCGGAACGCAGTTTTATTGAATGCTTTGATTAAATGCAGTCGTTAAACTCGGTGTAATCCATGACTCATACAAACACATACGAACTTTCTACAAGGAGGGCATGACAATGAGTATAGCCATGTCAACTTTGTGCAGATATGCAGTCACTGGGACTATTCAGGAGAAAAGCCCAGTCGGACCTCAGCAGCTGATCACGGGCGTAAAGCCGAAAGTCTGTCCCTCAGTAGCCTACCCGATGCGATCGCTGATTAATGAATGAACAGTTAACAAATATTTAAAATAATTGTATTGATTATGGGGCCCATTGTAGTCCGGAAACCAAGGCTATTGCCTACGTTTTCCTATGGCTAGGTTCACCTCGTCTGCACACAAACACACACACACACACAGACATCGTTATCGATGAATGAGAGGGTGATCCTTATCTCGTAATTACGAGATATTATCTCGTAATTACGAGATCCTGCTCTGAAACTTTTTTTTATTTGGTGAATGCTCAGCGCCACCGTAGCATTTCACCACAGTCTCCCAAATTCAAACTCAAAAGGCACTTTCAGACTACACACAAGGGGCGTGTCCGCAAACCAAGATCTTTTTGCAAAAATAAATTTTCCGAGCTGAATAAGCAGAAAGTGTACTTCAAAAAGGCTGTGACTGTTAGTAATAGGGCCTGAACGCTTCTTTGGAGGTGAGCTATCTCATTGCTAGGGCTATGAAGCTGCATATCATTGCTGAGCAGTGTTGGGAGTAACGCGTTACAGGAAGTAATGCATTACTGTAATGCATTACGTTTTGCTGTAACGCGGTAATGTAAGGCATTACAGCAAAAAAAAAATGGTAATATGTAACGCGGTACATAGCTCAGAAACGTGCGTTACAATGCATTTTAAACCCGAAATTGACTTCTTTGTTGTTTTAATACAAATTGGCCAACACCGCGAGTTTCGCAGAGTAGAAAAAAACCCACGCTAATGTTACTGCTAGAGGAGAAGAAAACTCGATTTGCTGCTACAATTGATTCCAAAGATGCGCTAGCCTACTGGCTTCCGTTTCACTGCCCAAGTTATTGAAAACTTTTGTGGTGTTTGGAGACTCTGACGTGAAAGCACGTATCACTTAACGAGCAGCGGGTGCTGCCGCGAGCCCCTCCCCGTCTAAGAGCACTCGGAGGCGGTCAGTCTCGGAGCAGCCCCTCGGAGCGAGTCCCTGCCTGCTGTCAGAGCAGAGAGGTGACACACCTCCGCGTCCAGGCTGCAAATGAGTCGCGCTGTTGTTAGGTGCGAAATCGGAGATAGTGTGCCACTAAGCTATTTATGCTGAAGCGGTATTGCTGGATTTAGGAGTTATTTAGAGATATGGCAAGCAAAAAGTTGACGAGTAGGGAGTTGGTGTTCACTCGTTCTACGGCCCCGGTCACGGTGCGTCCATGCGACGCAGCATTATATATATATTAATATTATCATATTATAATGATAATAATGATGATAATAGTAATAATGCAGAATAGAAGAAAAAATGAAATAAAAATGGTGGTGGGTAAAAAAAAAATCATAAAAAACACCTACTGTTTACATGAGTTTTGTGGTGTAGTTCTAGTTCTAGTTTACAACTGTTGGCTTACAACAAAGTGGACATCATTACAAATGGATGGAGGGGTGAATCTGATGAAATAATTTTTTTCATGGAAATTACATAATAGCCTACAACATGGCCGCCACCATATGACGTCATAATATGCTAATTAGATGGGAAAATTTACTCCCCAGATAAACTTTAGGTCATTCTCAATATTTGTCTCATTTACACTTTGTCTCTATCTCAAACCACTTTCAATCCAGAGCCTTCTGAAATTTAAGTGTCAAAATCTAGTATTTTTAAAAATAAAACCCGGCGCCTAAAGGGTTTGCTTTGATGCAAATTATGAAATCTTAACATAACGGCGGCAATGATGGTGCGTAAAGGACAGCGCAGTTGGCAAGCTCTCCTCAGCACTAAAAGTGCTGCAGCAAAAAAGTCACAATAAGAGTTGATCGCTTTGTCGATTCATGCCTCTGACACACACGTCGACTCCCAACATAATGAGTGGATGCTTTGAATTAGCAAAGGAGATATAGGCCTATATTTAGGCTACTATTGTTATTATAAAATGTCACGCAAGAGAGACGATAAACAAACATAATGGGCTGTTATCATTTAGATTGGATGGCAAGATGATAAGGCAGATTCTTTGGAACAACTAAAAAAGGCAAAAGTTGATGATGATGTGAACAACTTGTTTGTGCTTTTAAGTCGCCAGAACGCAAGAAACAAATCTTTGAGGCTCAATTTACTTTTTCAATCTACAGTAGTAGGCTCTAGCTCTATTGATATTAATATAGGCTACATAGATACCTAAAGATACAGTATTTCTATTATAAAATGTATTGCACCATGAGCCATAACTGTGACCATTATATTATATAGCATAGGCCTACTTGTGTTAGCCTTAAGCCTAGCTCAGTCATTATGCCATACCATGTCACCTCCTGCTGTGTAATGAGCTGCATTGAACACAAGAAGATCTATTGAGAACACCAAATCCATATTTCATTTTATTTTGGTGAAAGTAATGCAAAAGTAATGTAAAAGTAGTGTAATGCCTTACCATTCAAAGACAGTAATATTGTAATGTAACTAACTACTTTGAAATGCCAGTAATAAGTAATAAATACCGCATTACGCTTTTGAAGTAACTTGCCCAACACTGTTGCTGAGACATTAATATTGCCAGCTGCTATCGAAATGGTAAAAGCGATGTGCGGGGATGTCGATTCGTGCACTAATCCTGGCTACTCTGCATTTGCAACACAGTATAACAAACATGTTTAAAAACTAATAGTAGAAAAAAAAATTCTCTGGGGTCCCCAGAAATTTTTTATGTCAAAATGGGCTCGCAGCCAAAAAAGGTTGGGAACCACTGCCACAGTTACGCAACTCATTAATACCACTCTTAAAGCTGCAGTGTGTAGAATTTTGGGTTTTATTTCCGATTTTATAGAAAGTAATTATAATATCCATAAGTACATTTAATTTAGTGCATAATTGCTGAAAAAAATTATTTTAATTATTTATTTTTCCCTTAGAAAGGGTCTCATATATGTCCATATTTCTGCATATTTTGGACCAAGGCCTAGTGCCGCCATCTTGAAAGTGTCATAGTTGGAATGTCATCAGGTGCATTGTTTAAAATGTAGAATTGTTCTTGTCCTTGAAGGCCACTGTAGCTTCTGTTATTATTCTAAAGGGTTGGGGTTACCCAGGGAGCGTTGCATTCTAGAACTTTGTAGAACTTTCTTGATGATGTCATATTACACACTGCACCTTTAAACACTTCACCGTGCGGTGCAACACTAGCGGGGCAGTTAATATAAACGTGTGAAATAAAATAAAAAATGTGCATGTTTTTTTTGTGATCAACTTTTTATTATTTATTTTTTCCACCCTTTCCCAACACTGATGTCATTGCACAATAAAAATCACATTTACCTTCAGTAGGTTATTGAAACAACATTGTCTTACGACAGGCAATAATCAGTTAGTAAAAATCATTTAACACAGTCCCCCGGATCGGCACTCACTACAGATGTTGTTTATCAATTCCATACTTTTTTCCCCCGGTAATCAATTGTGAAGTCAAAAGACTTTTCAATAAAACTAAATGATTTACCAACTTAGTAGTTATTTGTCAGAGTATATCGTTGAGACAGAAGTAAAGGTGAGGAGGAGTAGATCAATGGAATAATAATATTTTAGGTTACTGGATTAGCGTCACCCTCACTTTGCATCTTTAACTCCCACATGAAGCTTTGCAGTAAAACACTTCTCCAATGTGTCGATATGGTCCTCTCCAAAGCTGATAATCTGTTTGAGAGCGTTCAGGATCAGTGTGTCTGTGTCTGCGTTGACCTCGTCTTCCTCAAAGTAGTTCTGCACTGGGAAGATGCAGTTCATAGGGAGTCCCACTTCATGGCTGTATTCCTCCATCTGAGGGTCGAACAAGTAATATTATTATTGATTTTAACAATATTTCAGGCATTTTTGAAGCTCTCTGTAAAGGGGTTTTACTACTAGCTACAGTGGGCTCCCTTTGTTTACATGCCCTGTGTGTACTTATCAGTTTACAGCACCTAGGCTGTGTATTAAGACTAAATTCTCTCATTTTGACAACAAGAAGTGTTTTCCAGAATCACTGACTGCACCTTTAATGGTATGCACTCTACTCAGAGCTAGTGGAGCCCCAAAAAACACATAAGTGTTCCAGTCGCTTTGATTCAGTAGAAAAGGATTTAGGATGCGTTCCAAAATGGCATACTCTTCTACATTTTACAGCTGATCATAAACAGTATCTAGTAAGCATGCAGCAGGCATGCAATTACTTTTAGTCATTTATATCATCATAACATTGCACCCTGAACTTGCCTCTGGGTATTTTTTTAAATGCATTATGCTAAAAAATACCCAGATGTCCTACTTCACCCGGTGGTGATTTTTTGTACTATCTATGGTTGAAACCAGCAGCTTTATGGAGGTTCTGACCCACAATCCACTGCAGCAGAAGTTACATCACATGGACTGAGCCTCCCTGTGAAAACAACCAGCGATGAGACGGATATACAGTATAAGCAAGAGGCAAGTTCAAGGAGCCATGTTAGGATGGAATAAATAAATATTAATGCCCCAGTTGAATCATACTGCATGTAAACTATGTACTTTTTATAGACAACTGAAGCGTGCATTGTAGTAAAAGAGTACATACAAAGAGTATGCGATTTGGAACGCAGTGATTGTCTCTGTGGCTCAGAATACATAAACTCACCGTCTTCTTCAGATACTTGCTTCGATACACGTTCCTTAGGTACCGTTTAGTTTGACCACAGGCTCCATCGATGTTAGTCAAGATCCCAATCTGAGGAATGCCTGCACAGACATTAGCACGTTACCACCACGGTTATATTATACTATCTATGGGTTAAACACATACAAGATGACCCCCAGCAAACGCAAAGAACACAACACCAACACACATTCTGTTTTATTTTATTTTTAACTTAAATTTTATCTAGTTGCTCTTCTATTTAGCTTGTAAATTGTATATTATATATTGTTGCTGTGTTTTCTATTTTACTTGTTTATTGGATATTTAAATATTTATTTCTTGGCATTCAGTCTGTGGAAAACAAAGGAAGAATTTCATTGTATGACAGAGAACATGTTTCTGATTGTGGATATGACAACAAACTCTCTAAATCTTGGACGTTGAATCTTTATGAGCTATTCAAACAGTCTATATACAGTGGAGGAAATAAGTATTTGATCCCCCACTGATTTTGTAAGTTTGCCCACTTACAATGAAATGAGTGTTCTATAACTTTAATGGTAGGTTTATTTTAACAGTGATAGACAGAATATAAAAAAGAAAATCCAGAAAATCACATAAAAAAAAGATATAAATTATTTTGCATTTCATTGAGGGAAATAAGTATTTGATCCCCTATCAACAATAAAGCTATCTCCCTCCCCCTCACAAAATGGCGACGCGCACAAACCAGGATTATTGGATGCCGTGTGAATAACTGAGGTCAGCCCGGATGCTACGTCCATATTATTTACTATCTATGTTGTCAACAGACAGGAGCATGAAGTGCTCTAAAATCTCCTGTAGACAGCTGTGGTGACTTTGGACTTGATAACACAGTGGACCAACACCATCAGATGACATGGTGCCTCAAATCATCACTGACTGTTGAAACTTGACAGTGGTCTTCAAGCCCCTTGGATTGTGTGCCCCTCCACTCTTCCTCTAGACTGTGGAACCTTGATTTCCAAATGAAACGCAACATTTAATTTGGATCAGTGATGATTTGAGGAATCATGTCATCTGCTGCTGTTGGTCCACTGTGTTATCAAGTCCAAAGTCACCACAGCATCTACCAGAAGATTTTAGAGCACTTCATGCTTCTGTCTGTTGACAAGCTTTATGGAGATGACAATTTCCATTTCCAGCTAGACTTGGCACCTGTCCACAGTGCCAGAAACCACTAGTAACTGGTTAGCTGACCATGGTATTACTGTGTTGATTGGCCAGACAACTTTCCTGACCTGAACTCCATAGAGAAACTATGGACTATTGTCAAGAGGAAGATGATACACACCAGACCCAACAATACAGAGGAGCTGAAGGCCTCTATCAAAGCAACCTGGGCTTCCATAACACCTCAGCAGTGCCACAGGCTCATAGCATCCATGCCATGCCACATTGAGGCAAGAATTCATGCAAAAGGGGCCCAAACCAAGTACTTAGTACAAATGCATGATTATACTTTCTAGAGGGCCGACATTTTTGTATTTAAAAACCTTTTTTTATTGATTTTATGTAATATTCTAATTTTCTGAGATTTTGAATTTGGGGTTTTTATAAACTGTAAGCCATAATAATCACAATTATAACAAATAAAGGCTTGAAATATCTCACTTTGAATGTAATGAGTCTATATAAGATATTATTTTCACCTTTAAAGTTTAATTACTGAAATAAATGAACTTTTGCACGATATTCTAATTTTTCGAGTTTCTGATCAGAGTGTCTGTTTAAACATGTCTACTTAAAGCAGTGGCTGTTACCCATGGAGCTGGCTGCCTCTCTGACCTCTGCCATCTTCCTCACAACTGTCTTGTTGAGGTTTGATACGTTGGCATTAAGAACGGTGACCAGAACATGAACTTTATCGTCTGCAGCCGGAGAGGAGACTCAGGCCGTGTCTGAACTGCCATACTAGCGTCCTACATCCTACATACTCACCATCTATATACTGCATACTCTCTACTCAAAGATCGATTGTGTATGCGAGCTGCGTCTAAAACGTTCTCAGTTGAAGTATACTCAAGCAATGAAGAATTTCTTCTTCTTCTTATAAGATTCAGGCAGTTTAGACACTGTTAAGCTTATAACCGCCCTCTACAGGTTAGATATTGAACTAGATTTTTACAGTCCTGTGTTCATCATCTGTGTTTTAGACCTCTTGTTTTATAATAATAGGGACTTTAAGCAGCGGTGTTTTAGGGACGGCTACGGCGCCAGGGAAAGATTCCAACGGGCTCCACTATCACCTAGCAACACTTAGACCGGCTACTTGCTGCAGTTGGTGTAGCGCTCACAACGTCAAAAACCCATTCTGCCGTTGTAAACAGACGGACTACGGCTTTGACTCGATCTGACTACAGCGATAGGAGGTGATGACTTAAATTCTCGAATGCTCAAAATTCTACTCGACCGCCGTAGCCGTCCTCTCAACCGTCGTTGCTTAAAGTCCCTAATGATGTTTTGAGGCGGAGGATCCCTCCGACGCTCTCTGTCCGGCTCATCAGCACTCAGCTGTCTGTGAGTTGAGCTGGACGAGCCGCGGTGTGTGGGACAGCGATCTGTTCTGATCTCTCTCCACTATCAGACTCACAACACTCATTTCACTTAGTGACTCTAATGTTGTTAGGTATTTATCTTCATCTCTTATCTATTGTAAGAGTGTATGAATGACTGCACGTACAGTTGTCAGATCGCGGAACCCCAAACAATGTTGTTGCCTAGCAACTTGCTCGAAAATATTTCATTTTCCTGGGCGGGTAGAATTGACCCAGTGCATTGTGGGGCGGTTGAGTAGGAAAAGTATACGATCGATTCATACCCAAAATCTTCCCGGAAGTTAGTACTCATCCGGGAATTTCTCACATACCCAAACTCGCATACCCAACCGTCACATACTCAAATTGAAGTCAAAATGAGTATGAGTAGGACGTTAGTATGGCAGTTCAGACACGGCCGTAGTGTCGAGTATCATTGGTGGGCAGAGGCGCCACAGGGTTGAACTGAAAGGCAAACACAATGAGACTGATTATTATATGGCAGGGATACTCTGTCCTTCTCTACCCTTGAGATGATAGTGATGATCGTATTACAGATTTTTAGCGTTATTTTATTATTTTACTGAATAATGGTAAACGGTGGTGTTTTCAGTTAATGAACCATCCAGGGCCCAATCCTAGACAATCCTAGACTGTAAGAACGATTTGGTTTCCGTTTATATTTCGTTCTCGTCTCTTGTTCATTAATAAATATATTTTTGCAGCAGCAGAGACCAGGCTCCTAATGTGCAGGTCTGTGTGAACTCTGTTAACAAGTTGTGGTTGGAGTAAATGCAGACGTGTTCTGTATTAAGATGTGTCTTACTGTGTAACCCTCCTTCACGTGTCCCTTTAGAGCCAGTATGATGTCGTCATGACGCACGCCTATGCCGTCCTCCAGACCCATGACGTCGCTAAAGACAAACGGGTAATACTCCCTGGGAAGGCTTTTCCCCTTTCTGATCTGATGAGTTTCAAACTGCAACACAAAACAGAAGAACATCTGGTTTGTACGAGGTCCATGAACGCATCAATGTGAATCCTGTAGCGGGAGATCATGGGCATAGTAGTTTTGAAACCTGAGATGGCAAACGCTTTTTAATATCTAATTCAAAACAGTGGGACAGAAAAGGGGATTGGTGGTCGGCCCCCGATCAACACACAAACAGGGTTTTTAAGGATAATAGCTAATAATAAAAAACTCTGTTTGTTTATCAATAAAAACTCAAGCGTTTTCTCTCAGGTATTTAACATCACCATCGTGTTCCTAACGGCTCAGCTCTTCAATGATCAACAATAGAACATCAGTAGGCCTATATCACTACGTAAATATAGCCTAATGAATGGATTAATGAGAGGTTTGTCTGATCTCGTCTCCTTACTGTCTTGGTGAAGGTCATGGTATCGTTGCATGCGTTGGCCAAAGCGCCGTGTGTGTTTCTCTGCAGCAGCGCGTTCTTCACCGAGTTAAAGAAGCTGGACTTCCCCGCTCCCACGGGCCCGTACAGGAGGATCCTGAGGTGTGTGATGTCCTTGCGCTCCGGTTTAAACTGTCTCACCAGCTGGAGATTCTTTGATTCTCTGTTTAAAAACATGTCGGAGGAAAAGAGCGAGTCAGTGAAGGCATCACGTGCACTATAGGTTAGGCCTATTCATGTTTTAATATCTACATGTCATAATAATTATTGTAGGCTATTCTTGTCTGTCTGTCTGTCTGTCTGTCTGTCTGTCTGTCTGTCTGTCTGTCTGTCTGTCCATGGAGAGGGATCCCTTCCTCTGTCACTCCCCCTGATTGTTTCTAAACATATTTTCCCTTTTAAAGTTTTCAATCGCTTTGAGTGTGAGAAAAGCGCTACAGACTATAAATTAAATATAGGCTAGGCCTATTATTCTTATTCTTATTCTTATTATTCTTATTATTATTATTATTATTATAGCTAGTTGTAGGGCTATGTTGTCAAGATAACTTGTTGATATTTGAAGTAGGCACAGAGTTATTTGAGGTTCAGGGCTAATAGACGCAGTGAGCCCTTGGATCAGCCCTGTGTCTGATGGAGATGACGGAGTAGACAATGACCATAAATTGATAAATAGTTTTTTTTGCTGGGATTTTCTTTTTTTTCAAATCTTAGTAAAGTTCTAAAATAATTTACAATACAAAAATGTTCTTAAATTGACGATAGGCTATTCAAATTGTTTTCAATATTAACACGAGCATATAGGCCTATGTGTTCCTTAACACCTAATTTAATTCAGCTTCTATCTCAAAAAAACAAGTAGCCTAATAGGGTGCAGTTACGCTTTATTTGTCTGAGAGCAGAGGCTGTCATGTTGAGCCCACTGAGGCAGCTGCTATCTGTGATATCAGGTTTAAGAAATAAGTAAGAGCTCAATGTTCCTACAGGGTGATTCCAGGCTTCAGATTAAAAGTGTTATCAGTAAAATCAGACAGAAAGTGAAGAAGCTGCTGTGTTCGTTTGAGTAAACTCACCCCCAGTGTGCATCCCTCCATGGATTATCAAAAACTGAGGAGATGAAATGATGGAAATAAATCAGAATGAGCCATTAAAGACTAAGTTATGAACATCATATATGATCTCTTTAAATTTTGAAGAAATAAAGTGTATATCTTACGAGGATTGGGATCTTTAGGAAAACATTCAGGAACACATGGAAAATAGAAAAACAAGATGTTAGCAAAACTAAATAAGAATCAACAGGAACAATAGAATAGAAATTACAGCAACACTAATTATGAAGAAATAAAGTAGGACTAGAATCCGTGTACCTTCCGTTCAATCCATATCAGTTTGGAAATCAAAACACGAAAAACGAAAAAAACTGTTTGATTTAATGTTTTAATTATTTGTTTCATTTAAAAAAATAAAAAACGGACTGTTTTATTCAAAATATGCTTGTAAAACATGAATTGATGCCATTTCTTATTTTCCATGTCGCCCTTTACATACGAAAATGGGAAAGGAGACAAACAGAAAATGTAAAAAATTTGCATTTTCATTTTTTAAGTTCCAAATAATTATTTATATTAATCAGCGGGTTAAACTGTGTCCCGCTGCCACAATGCCACAAGTTATGCGCGGCCATCGCCGTGATGGCTCTGACCCATAGACTGTTTTCTGACCGTGGCTATCTCCGTCTCAATTATTATTTGGAACTTTAAAAATAAAAATGCACATTTTTTATATTTTCTGTTTTGTCTCCTTTCCAATTTTCGTATGTAAAGGGTGACATGGAAAATAACATAAGAAATGGCAATCAATTCATGTTTTTTTTTTTTTTATAATTCTTTTTATTTGGAAATGTTTATGAACACATACATATTCTGAGCATACATTTTAGCAGACATATCCATAGTTTTTTGTTGTTTTTTGTTTACAAACATACGAACAACAGTATCCCACCCACCCCACCCACTTGAACATGTAGTACACACACTTAGACTAACAAAAAGAAGAAAATAGAAAAATAAATACAGTAAAAATAAATAAATAAAATAGTAAGCAAGGTTATCATGCTTAGTCGTGCCAAAAGTCACTATGTACTTGTTCACATGCACAAACACTCTACATTATAGGCTGACATGCCAGCATCAATCCACATCATAATTACACAGACAATGCATCATGCATACATACGGTACACTATCCGAAAAACAGTTTTATAATTGGATTGGCCCAGAAGTGACCAAGTCGGTAATTAAACCAAAAAAAAAAAAAAAAAAAAACTACAGTACGCTACATGATATAGGGCCCTAATGCCAGAAATATAGCTATGGTGTATCAGGTATAGTTTTGAGTTTCCCTATGTATTTCAAAACTGGATCCCAGATGGAGTAGAATTTGTCCCTTGACCCCCTAAGCGAGTATTTAATTTTCTCTAATTGTATAAAGTGCATCAGGTCGCACATCCACAAAGACGCTTTGGGAGGGTTTTTTGATTTCCAATGTAATAATATTCTTCTGCGTGCAAGCAGAGTCACAAAGGCCAATATGTTTTTATAACTTTTTCTTACAATAGAATGTCTACGATCTGTGATACCAAATATAGCTGCTGCTGCATTTGGTTGGAAATCAGTATTGAGCGCCTCAGATACTGTTTTAAAAATCATAGGCCAGTAAGTGACCAGAGCAGGGCATGACCAGAACATATGGGTTAAATTGGCAGGGGTGTGATGACATCTGTTACAACTAGCATCAGAATCAGGATATATTTTAGCTAATCTTGCTTTGGAAAAGTGAGTCCGGTGCAAAACTTTAAATTGTATTATACTTAATTTTGCACAAGAAGTGCTGTCATTCACTCTTAGTAAGGCACAGTTCCACATGTCATCTTCCATGTCTTCCCCCAATTCATCCGCCCAGTCCGCCCTTATCTTCGCGATGGTTATGGTTTTAAGAGAAGCTATACAATCATGTATTCTAGAAATTAGCCTTTTCGAATTGAATGGGGATTCTAGCAGATCATCTAAGCCTGACACCGAAGATACATTTGGAAAGTTGGGGTCATGGCTCATAAGGAAGTGGCGTACTTGAAAATATCGAAACAGGCTAGATCGAGGAAGGCCAAATTTTTGTGATAAGTCATTAAAGCTGGCAAATACACAATTTATGTACATATCTTTAAATTTAGAAATGCCTCGTCTCCGCCAAAAAGAGAATGTAGCATCTAATTTAGCTGGGGGGAAAAGATGGTTGTTGCATATAGGGCTTAAGCTAAGAGTTTGTTTGAAACCAAAGAACCGTCTCATTTGAAACCAGATCTTCAAAGTATTGATGACAATTGGGTTGTTTGTGAACTGGGTAGTAGAAACGGGAAGACTGGAAGTGACCAGAGCCGTGAGAGACGTTGAGATGCATGATGTAGCTTCATACTGGCACCAGTCTGTATCCGGAGTATGAAGCCAAAACATTATTTTTTGAACATTTGCAGCCCAGTAGTAGAAGAAAAGATTAGGAAGAGCTAAGCCTCCCTTGTAATTTAGGCCTCTGTAGAAGCTCTAAACGTACCCTAGGGTTCTTGCCATTCCAAATAAAAGAAATAAAAGCGCTATCAATACATTTAAAGAAAGACCTAGGAAGGTAAAGTGGGATACATTGAAACAGGTAGAGGAATTTTGGGAGCACACTCATCTTGATGCAATTCACTTTACCTGCTAAGGACAAGTGGAGTGTTCTCCATTTCTTTAGATCTAGTTTGACTTTATCAAGTAGAGGAGCAAAATTTTCCTGGTAGAGGTTTTTCATATCTCTTGTGATGTTAATGCCCAAATATTTAAAACCGTTTCTAGATATTTTAAACGGTAAAACATTATCCTGGATTTGAAGAGCCAAGCTGTTAACAGGGTAGCATTCACTTTTACTAAAGTTCAGTTTATACCCGGAAAATTTACCAAATCTTAACAGAGCATGGATGATATGAGGTACACTAAGAATAGGGTCCGAAACAAATAATAATAAATCATCGGCATATAAACTTAGTCTATGCTCATCTCCTCCTCTGAAAATTCCACTTATAGATGGCAATGATTTGAGTGCGATGGATAAGGGCTCTATGGCCAAGGCAAATAACAGTGGACTAATTGGACATCCCTGACGGGTCGCTCTCGACAGAGTGAAGTACTGTGATTGCCTGCCGTTTGTAACCACAGAGGCCTTGGGTGAGCTGTAAAGAAGTTTAATCCATGAAATAAAATTTGGACCATACCCAAATTTCTTTAAACAAGTGAATAAATATTCCCACTCAACCCTGTCAAAAGCTTTCTCTGCGTCCAGTGAGATGACCACCTCAGGTACCTCACTGGACGCAGGGGAGTGAATAATATTCAAAAGCCGTCGGATATTTGTAAATGAGTGTCGACCCAGAATGAAACCGGTTTGGTCAGCAGAGATCACATCAGTCATTGTGGTTTCTAGGCGTAGGGCAAGCGCTTTAGCTAGGATCTTCACATCACTGTTTAGGAGGGAAATGGGTCGATATGAACCACATTCTGTATTCTCTTTACCTGGCTTAAGCAGGAGAATAATCGATGCCTCAGTGAGAGTTTGTGGTAATGACCCACGGGACATAGACTCTATAAACATTTCAAGTAGAATTGGGGATAGTTTCTTAGAAAAAGTTTTAAAAAATTCTATTGGGTAGCCGTCGGGGCCAGGTGTCTTACCACTTTGCATTGCCATTATTGCGTTAATAATTTCAGACAGTTGTAATGGGAGTTCGGTCTTTGTCTTATCCGTTACCTTTATGGAAGGAGCTTCAAGATTGCAAAAGAAATGTTCCATATCAGTTCTATCATTGGTCGCCTCTGATGTATACAGGTTAGAATAAAATGAGGTAAATGTTTCATTAATTTCTCCCGGGTCAGTAGTTAAATCCCCATTTGGTTTCCTTATTTGTGAGATTTGTTGAGCAACAGATTGGGCCTTAAGTTGGTGTGCTAGAAGGCGGCCAGCTTTTTCTCCATGCTCATAAGCATATCCACGTGATTTTAACAACATTTTTTCTGTTTTACCGGTTGACAACAGGTTGTATTGAGTTTGAAGGTCAAGCTTTTTTTTATAGAGTTCAGGGGATGGAGACGAAGAGTACTGAGAGTCTACTGTGCTAATTGATTTAATAAGCTGGTCTTGTTCAAGTCTACGCATTTTATTGATTCTTGCTGAATATGATATAATCTCACCTCTGATCACAACCTTCAGTGTCTCCCAAAGCAATGAGGAGGAGATGTCATCTTTTTTGTTGGAAACTATAAAGTTGTCAATTTCTTTGTTTATCAAATCACAGAATGAACTATCAGCCAGTAAGGTTTTGTCTAATTTCCAAGGAGGACGTTCCGAATTGTTAGGAGTAAACACGAGATCTAGTAAAACTGGGGCGTGATCAGATTCAACTATGGTTGAATAAACAGCTTTTGTGACAAAGGGAAGAAGGTTTCTATCAATAAAAAAGTAGTCTATTCTGCTGTATGAGTGGTGAACCGGGGAAAAAAAGGAGAAGGATTGACCAAGTAGAGAAAGAGAGCGCCAGGGGTCAACACCTCCAATTTGATCCATAAGAAAAGATAAAGATTTGGCCATTTTTGAAGGATCTGTAGATTTAGGATTAGAGCGGTCCAATATTGGGTTAATTGTGCAATTCAGATCACCCCCTAAAATTAATTGTTGTGAGTTTAAGTCTGGTATTAATGAGAAGACTTTACCCATGAATTTATCATCATCCCAGTTTGGGGCATATATATTAACCAAAACGACAGGCTTGTGGAAAAGTAGCCCAGAGACCATGACAAAGCGCTCCTGTGGGTCAGAAATAACAGTGGTAGCACTGAACTGGATTTTTTTAAGTATCAATATAGCGGTCCCACGTGTTTTAGAATCGAAACTTGAGTGGAACACATGTCCCACCCAAGCTTTCTTGAGTCTAATTTGATCTTTCAACAACAAATGAGTTTCTTGAAGAAATGCAATTTCACATTTTAAATATTTAAGGTGATTGAATATTCTAGCTCTTTTTACAGGCCCATTTAAACCTTTTACGTTCCAGCTAATAAATCTTACATCAGCCTTTCTTACATTAGTTCTTTGTTCCATGTTTAAATCAGAAAAAGTTGTTATAATAACTGTAAAGCAAATAAATGGTCACAACAAAAATGTGTACAGCTCCATGGATAACCTCATTAAGAAAGAGTGAGATAAGGAAAGAAAAAATATAAAAAAATAAAATCTAGTGGTGTACCATCCCATAACCCTGTCCCATACCCCAGACATAGACACAGACATAACTAACACTAAGCCTATACTTGTTCCTCTCCCTGAGGCAAGCTGCAGGCATAACACTATTTCCAAAAACTTCTGGTAGAACATCATCTTCTTGCTTCTAGCTTCTAGCTGAGAAGGCTCCCAGTAATAATATATAAACAAGCTTTACACAAAGGCCATGAAGGCAAAAGCAGGGCTGAGGGGACAAAAATATTATGAAGTAATAATTAGGTGTAAAAATATATATATAAATATATATAAATATATATATGGCACATCCATGTAATGGAAAAGCTATGTGTCCCCCTCCCCTTCTCTTTTGTTCCCCCTAATTAGCCCAAACATAACATGAATGAAAGCAGTAGCACACAGAGTAACACAAGATCCGGGCCACTTTTTTTCCCCCCCTTTTTTTTGTTTTTTTTCGTTTATCCCTTCTAAACATGTTATCCCAAAACGTAGCGTGGATGAAAGCACAGTACCTTAAAGTCCAGGGCGTATGACAGACTAATTGCAAAGGCAACGTACACAGTAGAGTGTGCAATATTTACTGTCCGTCTCCAGTCCATAAAGCGAAGGCAAACGCTGCTGAATTTTTACTCTTTAATCCTCTGATCGTAGAACCTCTGGGCTTCATCAGGTGAGTCGAAGGTGAACACGTCGTCCCCGTGTGTCACGCGCAGCCTGGCTAGGTAGATCGGGTGGAACCGGACGTTCTTTTGGTAAAGGGCTTGTTTTATCCCGTTAAATGCAGCTCGCTTTTTAGCAAGAGCCGCGCTGTGATCTTGAAACATCCTTATGACAGTTCCTCCGTACCGCAGTTCGTGATTCCTTGCCCAGCGCAGCGCGGCTTCCTTCTGTTGGAATCGGGAGAAACAAACCAGGAATGTGCGCGGAGGCTTTCCATGTCCAGATCTGAAGGTCGGGGACCGGTGGGCTCTCTCCAGTTCGGGCGGCGCAGTGAAGACGTCGGGGCCCATCACCTGCATCAGCAGCTCAGACATGAATTTAACCGGGTCCTTGCCGTCTTCGCTGCCTTCTGGTATGTGTAGTATACGGAGATTGGCTCTCCGCGATCGGTTTTCTAGGTCATCGAGCCGAGTCAAGAGAGATTGGTTTTGGGCTTGGAGCGTCTTAATGCTAGACTCCGCAGCGCATACACGTTCAAAGTTATCACCGGACACAGACTCCACTGAGGTGAGGCGCTGTTGGAATGTGTTCACTGTTGTTTGGAGTGAGTCCAGCGAGGCTTGTAGTGGCTTTGTAGATTCTTGAATCAGAAGAGAAACATCATCCCTTAGTGTGGTTCTCTGCTTCGCAAATTCTGCAGCCAGTTGATCCTTAGAAATGACAGCGGTATCCATGGTTGCTCCCGGTCCTGAAGTTTTTGTCGCTGTCGGAGGGCTGTTAGCTGAGAACGTTGCTAGCTTACTTGCGGCGCTAGTAGCAGCCATGGACATATAAAGAAATGGACACCGTATTGAAACATGGCGCCCATTCATTCCTATGAAAGCTGCTCATAGGCGCAGAGAAGCAACAAGGAAGTATAATCCGGAAATTCCATACGGCCCAAAGCATGACGTAGCATCGACGTAGCTGCATTATGGACCTATCAAGAAAGAGGGCGGCAAGCGTAGCGGACTGGAGGCGGGAGTAGAATCATTCTCGTTCTGTAGCATCTAGCCTGGCGAAAACAAACTGAAAGCCGTTAAAAGCCGTTGGGCTAATAAAACGCTTGAGGTGGCGTTTTGAAATGAGAAAACTTCAGTTTTAATAGTATATGGTCTAAAGATAAGTATGAGCCTATGATTGATATCCAGAAAAATTTTGCAGAGACACAATCTTGTTCGCCGCTTGTACTGTGTGGACAGGGAAATCTGCCTACGGGCCGTATGAAAATAAGCTCCACCCCTCACCATGCAATACTAATGGGTTGGCCACATGTCCATGCTGGTTGCTCGGAGAAGGCACAGTCCTGGGGGCCTGGTAGCAGCGCGTGTAGCTGGGGTTTGTGCACTGCAACCTGATTTAGCAAACTTCGAATTGCTCATTTTAAGTTGAAACATTTAATGAAACTTACTAATGATGGATTGTCAAAAGCACTGGGAAGAAAGCTTGATTAAAAAAACGAATATTGCAAAAAGTAGACTGGGAGCCTTCTCTCGTGCGTCCGGAAGTCTCAATTCATGTTTTACAGGAATATTTTGAATAAACATTTTTTTTTTAATGAAACAAATTATAAAAAAATGAAATCAGACAGTTTTTTTTTTCGTTTTTCGTGTTTTGATTTCCAAACGGATATGGATTGAACGGAAGATACACGGATTTACGGGGATTGGGCAGCGCTTTAGGAAAAAAACACATGAAAAATAGTGAAACAAGATGTTAGCAAAGCTGATAAATCAACAGGAACAATAGAATATAAATTACAGCAACATTAACTACCTAACTAATTCACCCGAATGTATGAATGAGTTAGAATGAATAGTTACAAAACAGATATAATAATATTCAATGTTCAGAGTTTTTCATTAAAATATGAAATAACGGAAAAATTCTGTCAGTTTAGTAAAGAACATTGTTCTTACCAGGTGTGCTCTCCGAACCTCCCATTTTCTGGATATGCTTGAAGCACAGGTGTGCAGTGTATTAAATAGAAGCAGCCCCACCCCTCACAGGTGTACAGCCCCACCCCTCCACACACATAAACACACCCCCATTAACCACATGATTTCAAAGAAGTCCCACAGCTTTTTCTAAACATCCACTGTGTTCACTTTAGTTTATTCATAAATCGAGTATAATAAGTTTTAACTGTTCATTCAAAGATGCATCGGCTAAATATATTGAATAACCATAAATTGATGCGATTTCATCTTCACAAAGTGTTTTATTACTATTTTTTCATAATTAAAATATTTAAAGAAAAGCCTTTGTTCCCGGTCCTAGATTGCATTGCAGCATTATTAGAATGTCCACATTAAAATATAACTGTTTAGTTAATTTTTTTATTGTTTGCTATTTCCTTTCAAATAAAATGTAAGCGTACTGATTTCATCATTGTTCATAATAAAACCCTATTGAAAAATATAATTTTAGAATTATGAAAAAAATTACTTTGAAGTGACAATCCTTACTGGAATTCATCACTTTCTCTTGCAAAATGCCACTGATGGACGTTAAGGACTGATGTAGAATTATGTGAATGTCTAGAGGTACATCATTACAAATACATTTGTCATCACATTTACCTCTTTGGGAAAAAAAAATACAAATATATCCTGTCAAAACAATCAGTCAATACAATCCAGGATCAAGCAACACATTACATTTATCAGACTCTTTTATCCAAAGCGACTTACAACTGGAGCACACATTCACACACCGATAGCAGCAGCAGCTACCACGCAGGGTGCAAGCTAACTATCAGGAGACATTTAGGGTTCAGTGTCTCTTTGCCCAGGGACACTTGGACATGTGGCGGGGAGACGGGGGATCCAACCACCGACCCTGTAACCCAGTGGACGACCGAACCGCCCTACACACTTCACCACAGCAGCCCTCACAACATACACTAGGTAAAACAAAGTCTGCACATTCAAACACATTGAGCCATAAAGAAAATAGTTTCCCCACAAACATAAACATCAGAAATAATGTCTAATATTAAAGATATCAAAAACCCGGATAATCATAAACCCAAATTATTAAAACAAGAAAATCAAGCATTTACATTTAAGTGGTTACGATTAAATAATATGTTGTTTACAGAGAACTACATTTATGCCAGTAAACGTTTTATCATCTATTGCAATTGATATGCAGGTCGTATCCGTTATCTCACTGTCATTCTGAAGCCAAAACTAAACTCTACAGGAGGTTTTATCAAAGGATTGTATGGTTGGTTTTGTCCTGTTTTCACGTGGCCCTCTATATCTGCATTCTCCTATCGCAAGACTAAAGCCGCGTGTCCACCTGCGTCAAGTTATCTGACGCGACGGCAAAGCCCATTCATTTCCTATGGAACTACGTCAGACGGCAGAAACGCCACCGCAAGGCATTATGGGGCACGTCGCGGCGAATGGTCGACAGCGGCGCTGCGAAAAAGTATTTCGCTGGATACTTTATGCAAATGAGAACGTCAAAAAGTGGGGCGGCAGCCAATGGAAACTCAGTCTGCGGCGAGAAATTGTTTATTGCCGTTGCTATGGTTTCATATCTAGAGATACATTTTCCCGCTGTCACCGTATAATGTCCAGCCCACAAACCCCCGCCCCCAAGCGGCGAATACGTCACCGCGTCGCGTCAGAACAAAATATGACTTGACGCAGGTGGACACGCGCCTTTACACTCTCATTTTAACAACTCTATCAAGTCAATCTGCCTCTTGCACAATCTTCAATAAACCGCAGTCAATTTGACAAATCTTACTTTCTATCACGGGACCCTTTATCTGAGGCCCATGACCTAAACACATGGAGTTTATCTGCTCCAGTTAGCTGTGGTGCAGGTGGGCATCTTTTTTGTGCACCGTTTGCATAACAGAAAAGAGAGTGAATGTGCAACATAGGTTTTGTAATTAATTAATTCACTGAATCAGTGAATTTCAGAATCAGTTACAAAGTGTTCCCCTGGATGTAAGAAGAGTTTAAATAACTGATATTTCAATAAAGGACAGTGGTGTAATATGACTAACTACAATTACTCCAGTACTGTACTTAAAGACCTAATTCACCGGTGGAAATATGAAGGTGTATTGAAGTCTGAGATCCTATGTAGTATAAATGTGCAAACATTTTAGAAATCGGTTCATCCTAGCCTGAGAAAAGGCAGAAAGAGTGTTTTGTCTCACTGTCTAACCCTACACTTTTCCCATGTGTGACATCACACATGGTAAAATGTAGGGTTAGGATTAACAGGACAGCTGGGCCAAGGGAAGACTGAGGGAATTATGAAAACCTCATTCATTATATTATGACAGAGGCAACTTAACCTCCTAGGACCTGGCGTCCACCTGTGTGGACATCAACTGTCATCAACTTTTTGGGCTGTCTAGACCACAATGCAAAATGTTGCTCTAAAAAGGGCCTGGGGTCCACATACAAGGACATTATACTGCCACTTAGTGGTGGCAGAAGAGTATAATACATTATACTTTAGATTCAAGATGGCCGACAACACACCCAAAAGTTCATCACACCCAAAATGGAAAATCCTGATCCAAACTTCGACCAAGAAAAAAATCTAATCAAATTTCATGGCTGATTCTTGTTCAGAATATGTATAAAAGTGTTCAATGTTTGTTATGGAAGTAAAACATTTACAAAAGCTAGTAACTGTAACGATTTACCATGCTGCTAAACATGATGTACACATATGTGGACGGGAGGACTTCATTCTGTTAGTTTTAATGAAAAATCCTTGTATGTGGACAGCGGGACTTAGTTCTGTGGAACATTTTTATATGTTTTCAATCAATCAATCAATCAATAACCTTTCACTTTTCACTCAAGAGACACTGAGGTTGCCCTCATTTACAGTTACAATGAGTACATTTCAGTAAATTTCAACCCCAGTGCCAGTTTTCCGGCTCCTTACCCAAGGCCCGGGGCCAGGGCCAAGGCCAGGTTTCCAGCTACCAGGGCCAGGTTTCCGGCTACCAACCCAGTGGCCAAGGCCAAGTCTCTGACTACCAACCCAAGGGCCTTGGCCAAGGCCAGTTTTCCAGCTATGATCCCCAGGGCCAAGGCCAGGATTCTGGCTACCAGGGCCGTGTTTCCGGATACTAACCCAAGGCCCAAGGCCTGGTCTCTGACTACCAACCGAAGGCCCAGGGCCAAGGCCAGTTATCTGGCTACCATCCCTAATGCCAAGGCCAGGACTCTTGCTACCAGGGCCATGTTTCCAGCTAACAACCCAAGGACCAAGGCCAGGATTCTGGCTACAAACCCAAGTGCCTGGGCTAAGGCCAGTTTTCTGGCTACTATCCCCAGGGCCAAGGCCAGGCTGCTGGCTACCAGGGCCAGGTTTCCAGCTACCAACCCAAGGGCCAGGGCCAGGGCCAGGTTTCCAGCTACCAACCCAAGGGCCAAGGCCAGGTTTCCGGCTACCAACCCAAGGGCCAAGGCCAGGTTTCCGGCTACCAGGGCCATGTTTTCAGCTACCAAGGCCAGGATTCTGGCTACCAAGGCCAGGATTCTGGCTACCAACCCAAGGGCCAAGGCCAGGATTCTGGCTACAAACCCAAGGGCCAAGGCCAGGTCTCTGATTACCAACCCAGGGGCCAGGGCTATGGCCAGTTTTCCGGCTACCATCCTTAGGGGCCAAGAACAGGATTCTGGCTATTCGGGCCAGGTTCGGGCTACCAACCCAAGGGCCAAGACCATGGATTCTGGCTACAAACCCAAGGGCCAAGGCCAGATAGCCAGCTATCAACCCAAGGGCCAAAGCTATGGATTCTGGCTACCCGGGCCAATTTTACGGCTACCATCCTTAGGGCCAAAGCCAGGATTCTGGCTTCCAGGGTCAGGTTTCTGGCTACCAATCCAAGAGCCAAGGCCAGGATTCTGGCTACAAACCCAAGGGCCAAGGCCAGATAGCCAACTACCAACCCAAGGGCCAAAGCCAGGTCTTTGACTACCATCCCCAGGGCCAAGGCCAGGATTCTGGCTACAATTCAGGATATACGTCTTCCTGCAACTGTTAGCAGCCTTTCTAATGAGCCATATTGCTCAAAGGGGCACAATTGTTGTTTCTCATTTTGTTTTTGCACTCAGGAAAAATGCTGCTGTGTTCAGGCACCAAAAAATGAGTTTTGTTCATGATTACTCAATTCTGACTTTATTGTGTTTTATCTTGATTTAAAACTGCGGTCCTCATATGTGGACATCATTTTTCTCAGAAACTACATCATGTAAAAAGATAATTCTTGGTTTGTATACTCATTAGGTCCCAATCAGCCCAAATAGCACAGAGAAATAAAAAATGCATGCCCTGGAAGAGCTCGGGTCCTAGGAGGTTAAGGCACCTTTTCATGCAATATCCTACTTTATTTTAAATTTAGAGGGAAAATCCATTGTGAGAGGTCTGCTTAAGCTACCATTGCTTTAAATAGGAACAAGCTGCTATTGAGCTTATATTTAGAACAAGATTACGTTTTGGGAGAAACTTGATTAACAAAACAATACCATCAGATTATTTATCACCTGCAGGAGTTAGGAAACAAAGAAGTATGGTTAGAAACATTACATATTCTGAAATATTTGTCACATGCAGCTGCAGTTTTTTTTAAATGCATCATTGCACCTCCTCTCTGTGTGTATATGAAGTCATATTTAAAGGCCTACTTCACCGGTGGGAATATGAAGGTGTATTGAATTCTGAGATCCTATGTAGTATAAATGTGCAAAAAAAATAAAAATTGGTTCATCCTAGCCTGAGAAAAGGCAGAAAGAGTGTTTTTTTTAACCCTATATTAATCTTACTGTGACATCACAGTAAGATAAATATAGGGTTAAAAAAAAAATTACTTTGTAAATATTACTGTGATGTCACAGTAGGAGAAATCACAGTAATAGTTACAAAGTAAGGTTTTTTTTTAACCCTATATTTATCTTACTGTGATGTCACAGTAAGATTAATATAGGGTTAAAAACACTCTTTCTGCCTTTTCTCAGGCTAGGATGAACCAATTTCAATTTTTTTTGCACATTTATACTACATAGGATCTCAGAATTCAATACACCTTCATATTCAAACCGGTGAAGTAGGCCTTTAAGTACACTCCTGAACAAAATCTCAAGACTGGGGGAAAATTGCAAGTATTTGCATTTCTCAGTGGTTGATTGTTTCCAAGTTTTAAGTAGAGCTTCAAAATTACATCAGGAGCAAAAGACAAATAACAAAGTAGGGGAGAACGAGGACACCCCCTGTATCTAGGCAACGGAACACATTTTTGGTCATGTGAGCATTATGTTTTCAAGCCCCTCTCATTTCCCCTTGGCCATGAAAGAGAGGACCTCATGGTGATGTTGAAGGCATGTTTTTTTCACAAAAATGTATTTTTTGCATGTCAGTAACCAGGTTTGAACTGGCCCCAGCACCAGCCCGGAGCTGGCTCTTGGTTCTTTGAGGTTGTGAAAGGGGTTTGTGTCCCAGGCTGTTCTAGCTGGTTCTGATTGTCCTTTGCTTTGACCCCCAGACACTAGCTCTAAGGGTCCTGTGCTCTGACCCCCAGACTGTGTTTTAATCTAACTGGTTCTATCTGTCATTTGAATGTTAATTATTGAATATGAATTACATGGTGTATTTGATCAGAGTTACTTTCAAGTGTTTAAAAATGTTTTTCTTAATTGACCAAACCCCATGATTCTGTTACTAGTCCGACATTAGTTTTGGAATATTTGGTTTTCAAGCTAGCTGTCAGGATTCTAACTGTTACAACATGTGTTGTTATGTATGTTTCAGAGTGGAAAAAGTAAGTGGATCAGTTTACCCCCTTGATTTCTCTGGTCTGTCTCAGTTTACCCCACAGCTGGGGTAAACTGAGACACAAGACAACTTTTTTTAAAACAATCATATTTTCACTGCCCTTTGTCATGAATAAATTCTGCTAATGCCCTTTTCTAGGAAACATCCTGAATTAATGGGAAATGTGTACATTTCACTGATAAATCATTTTAGCTCGCTTAGAGCTGAGCAAATGTAAAAAGTGTCTCACATTACCCCGTTCTCCCCTAAGCTATTTATTGAAAAACTGAATTTAAACTCAAACAGGCTGTTCATCAGCTGATCAAAAGTTGAAGTTTAGACCATAGCGTTAAAGGTGCAGTGTGTAATATGACATCATCAAGAAAGTTCTAGAATGCAACGCTCCCTGGGTAACCCCACCCCTTTCGAATGATTTCAGAAGCTACAGTGGCCTTCAAGGACAAGAACAATTCTAAATTCTAAACAATGCACCTGATGACATTCCAAAAACATGCCTCCATAAGACTTACCCTCTCAATGTACAAAATGTGATATTAATATTTGTAATTCTCCGCTCAAGAGGATAATTCAGATTATTGGCAGAGGTGATTTTACACCAATAAAGACATTTATGAATGAGGATATTTAAGTTAATACATTACTTAAAATGTTACACAGTGTCCCTTTAAAAACTCAAAAACGCAAACAAAAAGTTTCAAAAAGGACTCAGTAGTGGGTAGACCCACCATTCTTTTGAGAAATGTAAAAGGACTGTCTTACTGCGTACAACCTCTGCAGCAATTGCGTTAACACAAGCAACAAATCTAGAAGTTCCCAAAAAAACCTAGCAACCTAGCCCACCGTTCTTGTTGTTCAACTCAAAGATTGGTTTAGACTTGATGCAAGTGTTTCCAGGAGGCTGGTGGGAACGTTGCTCCATGTGGTGAAGATGGCTTCATGTGGGGCATCCATGGTCTGGAACTGGAGTCTGTTTTAGTAGACTTCCCTGGCCATCCATCCCCAAACTTCATGGGGTTTAGATCAGGAGAACACGCAGGATGGTCCAACAGAGCAGCGTTATTCTGCTGGAAGAAGGCCATGAAGTTTGGGGATGGCGCAGGTGGGCATCTGCCCCCCCCCCCCCCCCTCTCTCACTTTCTTGACAAGGCACTTAAGTCCACGGCTGCTGCATCTGCTTCTTGGCTTATCTGGTTAGAAATGTTCAAAGCAAGCTGAGAGATACAGACACACATAGCGGTCCTCTTTTTATTTAGTTTGTAAGTTCAATGGAATTAAACATTAAGAACACAAACTTTGGGGGGCGCCCGTGGTGTAGTGGGTAAGGGCGCCCAATGTACGTATCCCGCCCGGGTCGTTCTCTGCATGTCATTCCCCTCTCTGACACATTTCATCTCTGTCTCTACACACTGTCTAATGAAGCATAAGAATGCCAAAAAATATCTTTAAAAAAAAATAGATCACAAACGTTGCACAAACTACACACTGTCTGAAATAAATGCAAAGATCATTAACACCCTTGCCATTCCCTCTTTTGCACATATGGTCTTTTTTGTGCATCGTTTGCAAATGAGGAAAGGGAGTGAATGTGCAACATGGGGTTTGTAATGAATTATTAACTGGGCCATGCCTCTTTGTAGGCTACTAACCCTCAAGGTGTGTGTGAAAGATAAGAGAAAAGAGTTTATCAGATCATAAAAACTCATGACTTCAGAACAATGGTATCAATCCCAGATTTAGAAAGTGAAAATATCAGTGGAGGATTAGGAGAAGCTGTTGGGATTTCTCTGAAGTCATGTGGTCAATGGGGGGTGTGTGAGGCTGTGTCTTGATTCAGGGGTTGCGGTCTTTGAACCGGCCTCGTAGGCTGCATTTGAAGACCGATTGCGTCATAACGGCGCGCAAAGGCTGTCCCATTTGCAAGGCTCCTTGCAAGGCTCCTCATATGCGGTCGTGAAATGCAGCCTTCGTTTCACGGTTTTGAAGCAGTTTTGAAGGCTGCATCAGATGTATCCTTCGTGGCCCAACATATCCCAAGATTCATTGCGTTTTTTTCAGAGATTGCATAAAATAAAATAAAAAATAACAAAACAGCAACGTGTTGCTCCATCTTCTTAACTTTTATCTTCCTTTCTTTTTTTCTTGTACTTTTTTTTCTTTTCGTCTGGTAGACAACTTATTTTTCTTTTTTCCTCCATTGACAGGGCTGTCTCCGTTGGCAGCAATCAGGGTTGCTAGGCAGCACAGGAGCGGCGAGTCGTCACGCAAGGTAACGGCTTGTTACGTAAACCGGAAATGCTCGTAAACGGAGACCTGCGGAGACCGTCTCGTTTAACAAGGCTCGTTGGCCTTAAAACCGGCCTTCATAGGCTATAGCCTTCATAGACCGCGAGACTGCGTCCTACTTGCAAGGCTCCTCATATGCGGTCGTGAAATGCAGCCTTCGTTTCACGGTTTTGAAGCAGTTTTGAAGGCTGCATCAGATGTATCCTTCGTGGCCCAACATATCCCAAGATTCATTGCGTTTTTTTCAGAGATTGCATAAAATAAAATAAAAAATAACAAAACAGCAACGTGTTGCTCCATCTTCTTAACTTTTATCTTCCTTTCTTTTTTTCTTGTACTTTTTTTTCTTTTCGTCTGGTAGACAACTTATTTTTCTTTTTTCCTCCATTGACAGGGCTGTCTCCGTTGGCAGCAATCAGGGTTGCTAGGCAGCACAGGAGCGGCGAGTCGTCACGCAAGGTAACGGCTTGTCACGTAAACCGGAAATGCTCGTAAACGGAGACCTGCGGAGACCGTCTCGTTTAACAAGGCTCGTTGGCCTTAAAACCGGCCTTAAAATCGGCCTTCATAGGCTATAGCCTTCATAGACCGCGAGACTGCGTCCTACCAAGTGCGTGGTCTCTGAATCAAGACACAGCCAGCCTGTGTGTGTGTGTGTGTGCGCGCGGGTGTATTTATTGAGTCCCTTCCTCTGTTTGCTGCAGATCCACAGCTGAAGCATGGCGAAGCAACTTGATGGTGAGCTATTTGTCTTCACATCAATACGATCTGTTTTAAAAGCTTCTTTCGTTTTATAATGAATACGGTTGTTCCGGTGATAAGGAATTTGTTTTAATTAATTTCTTGCTATTTTACTTTGATTCTCTGTATTTCAATCTGCTCTGTAAAGCACTCTGTAGCTTTGTTTTGACAATTGTTTTACAAATAAATCTTATTATTTATTTTTTAAAGATATTTTTTGGCATTCTTATGCTTCATTAGACAGTGTGTAGAGACAGAGATGAAATGTGTCAGAGAGGGGAATGACATGCAGAGAACGACCGGGGCTGGGACGCACTTACCCACTGTGCCACGGGCGCGCCCCATAAAGCTTTTTATTATTATTATTACTAGTATGTATATAATATACTAAAAATGACTGTTATAGCTGTAACTCAACATCCCACCTGATATCCTTGATGGTGCAGGTGACTCTAACACTCAAGAGACAGAGGGCACACAGGTAAGTTCACTTACACACACACACACACACACACACACACACACACACACACACACACACACACACACACACACACACACACACACACACACACACACACACACACACACACACACACACACACACACACACACACACACACACACACACACACACACACACAAATGCACGCACACACACACACAGGCACACACGCACGCACACAAGCACGCGCACACACACACACACACACACACACACACACACACATTACCAGTAAAAAGAATAATATTTAAGACACCCAGACTATGAAGGAACACATATGTTCATACATACAAACCAGAATATCTTTTATATTTAAGATTCAAAATGTATAGCCTATATATATATAGAAGAAGACTGGTTTAAACCTAAAGTAATGAATTTTTCTTCTGAAGTTTTTTGAGATGATTTGTAGTTCATTCATTTTGATATGTGCATTCAGTGTGTGTAATGTGTTGATGTTAATGAACTCTTGTCTGTATCAGATCAGAATCAACAAGACCGTCCAGAAGATCCGAGAGGGTTTGGAAGAGCGGCAGGTTTTAATAACAACAGAATGTGAAAAGGGTTTGTAAAATTAATAAAAAAAATATATAAATATATATATACACACACACACACACACACACACACACACACACACACACACACACACACACACACACACACACACACACACACACACACACACACACACACACACACACACACACACACACACACACACACACACACACACACACACACACACACACACACACACACACAGAAACACAGTTGCATCTCCAAAAATGTAAAGTAAAATCCCCTGTAATTTGATTGCATATTCATCACGCACAAAGTAGAATATATTATTATAGAGTATTTAACTTATTGTTGATCTACAGTATGTGAAACGTTCACTTTTTGAATGAGAGGAAGGAACAAAACAACTTTTCCATGAAATTCAAAATGTTTGGAGATGCGCCTGTGTGTATATAAAAAAAAATGTAAACTAATATTTGTAAATAATATTTCTTAGAGTGACTGTGATGTTCCCTGTTCCCTCTGCAGCTGCAAAAGTCGTGTTGGAGAACTGCAAGGACAACCCAAAACACGTCGCTGACCTCTTGAATTTCTTAACTCGCTTTGAGGAATCCATCAAATCAACCAAAGGTTATTATTCTTTTTTTAACCTTTATGAAGTCTATCTACCAGAAGACAAAGACTGTGTTCGAAAAGCCCTACTAACGTCCTACTCATAAAGCCCTACTAACGTCCTACTCATACTAAAAGCCCTACTAACGTCCTACTCATACTAAAAGCCCTACTAACGTCCTACTCATACTAAAAGCCCTAATAACGTTCTACTCATAAAGCCCTACTAACGTCCTACTCATACTAAAAGCCCTACTAACGTCCTACTCATACTTAAAGCCCTACTAACGTCCTACTCATACTTAAAGTCCTACTAACGTCCTACTCATACTAAAAGCCCTACTAACGTCCTACTCATACTAAAAGCCCTACTAACGTCCTACTCATACTAAAAGCCCTACTAACGTCCTACTCATACTAAAAGCCCTACTAACGTCCTACTCATACTAAAAGCCCTACTAACGTCCTACTCATACTAAAAGCCCTACTAACGTCCTACTCATACTAAAAGCCCTACTAACGTCCTACTCATACTAAAAGCTCTACTAACGTCCTACTCGCTGCCAGGCGCCAACTTATGCAGATGTTTATTGAAGGAAAGTGACTTTTAAATACTATTTGTTTATTTTTCATTAGGAGAGGAAAAAAGCCTGACCCGTGGAATAGGTGAGGCCCTCACATCTGCAGCTGTCTCAGAAAACATATGTTTTTTCTCTGATGTTTAATTATATTTTTTATATGAATGTTTTCTGACTAGTGGAACTGATATATATTCTATGCAGACCTGAATGATAGTGGCGCCCCCAGCTGGTCAAGTTGTATATCGTTTGTTCCATTGTTTGTTCCAGTTGTATGTTTTCCTCTGAAAGAGCCAGACAAGAACATGCAGTTTGAGAGCACTGAGGGGAAGTCAAAGATTATAAAGGAAAATGAAGAAGCAAAAGGTAATGACATTTACACATTAGGTTACTGGCTCAGCATGATGTCATGATATATACGTGTAATATTTCAGACAGGCTGCCAGGCGCCAACTCTGTCTACGTTGATGTTCATTGTTTTAGGAAGAAGGAAAGTGACTTTTAAATAATCTTTGTTCATATGTTAAAGTTCACCTTGTGTTTATCTAGGGTCAATCCGTGTACCTTCCGTTCAATCAGGGTCGAAATGGCCATCTTTGCCATCTATGCCATCATTTATTCGTTCCAAAGCCACAGTGAAAGTGTCCGTGGAGGTCACTGGTCGGACCTTCGGGGCTGATAAGGTTTTACTGGGGAAGCTGAAATCACTGACGGAGACCAAAGACCAGCAGCAATGTGACGTCATCATTCTCTTCTGTCCAATCACGTCTCGCGTCGGATCAGATGTGGAAGCGGCCATGACAAAACCAAGAGGTGAGGACACTTTCCCTGTGTTCCAAATCGCATACTCTTTCTTCTCTCTATCCTCCATACTACATCCGACCATAAACAGAATCTAGTTAGGATGCAGTAGGCATACTATTGGGACATACTTTTACTTATTTATTTCATCCTAACATGGCTCCTTGATCTTGCCTCTTGCTTTTATATCCGTCTCATCGCTGGTTGTTTTCACTCTGACGCTCCTTTGATGTGACGTCACTTCACGTGCGCACTGGATTGTGGGTCAGAATCGCCCAAATAGGATGCACTTTTCAACACTAAAAATCTCGGCTGGATGTAGTAGGACATCTGGGTATTTTTAACCATACTAAATCTGGCCACAAGATTTGGGACATCCTAAAAAAAAAATTCTACCGTACTTAATAGCAGATAGTATGGGGACTCAGTCACCTTTAAAAAGTAACTTAGATACTTTACTGATTACTTGATGTTAAAAGTAACTAAGTTAGATTACAAGTTAAGTTACTTTACAGGTTTTGAAACCTATATACTGTATATCAATTTAAAACATGCACATTTTAAGAATCATTGAAAATATAAAAAATAAAGCCTGTACTGGGCTAGTAGCCTATATGCCTACTCTTTTTTTAATTTTTTTATAAACCTTTATTTCTACAGGTAAATCCCATTGAGACCGGAGACTCTTTTGCAAGGGAGACCTGTTTTCCTTTCCCACGTTACCATTCACACACACATTCATACACCGATAGCAGCAGCTAACTATCGACATTCACACGAGGCAAGGTGGGTGAAGTGTCTTGCCCAAGGACACAACAACTATGACACAGGTGGCAGGGCGGGGATCGAACCTCCAACCCTTTGATCATCGGCCGACCCGCTCTACCACCTGAGCCACAGTCGCCCCCCTCTATTTTCATAATAATATAAATGATGGATGTCCCGGGCGTAACTCTCCTAAAGCAACAGCAGCAGCTACTGATCAGTTTACGGCTCCAATCAGGAGTGAAGGTCCAGGCTGATGGATCCACTATGACGGTTTGAAAGGTTAAACCATGGAACCATTTCACATTTATTTAGTTTTGTATTTAAAGGGACACTGTGTAACATTTTAAGTAATTCATTAGCTAAAATCAATATCCTCATTCATAAATGTGTCCTCATTGGTGTAAAATCACCTCTGCCAATAATCTGAATTATCCTCCTGGGCGGAGAATTACAAATATTAATATTACATTTTCTACATTGAGCAGGCAAGTCTTATGGAGGAATCCATGTTTTTGGAATGTCATCAGGTGAATTGTTTAAAATTTAGAATTGTTCTTGTCCTTGAAGGCCACTGTAGCTTCTGTTATTATTCAAAAGGGGTGGAGTTACCCAGGGAGCGTTGCATTCTAGAACTTTCTAAAACTTTCTAGAACTTTCTTGATGATGTCATATTACACAGTGTCCCTTTAAGTCTCTGCTCTCCTTGTGTTCCTCCTATACACTTAATTCTTACTATTATTATCATTATTATTATTATTGCTATTGTTGTTTTTTTTTTTAACTATTTTTATTATTTAAGTCTTACACTAGTTATTGCACTGTTGGAGGAGCCCAAGACTTAAGAATTTCATTGCCAGCGACTACTCTGTAATTGTTGTGCATATGACAATAAAACCATCTTGAATCTCTTGAATCTTGAAGGAAGTCCATAAAATGCCCTGCGTTGCAATCCCCATACTTCCATACTATTTAGTATGCCAGAAAAAAATATTGAGGATGTCCCAATACATGCACGTCAATTGTAGTATGCTGAAAATACATAAATGCCCCACTAACTCCAATAGCATTTTGGACTATTCGTCTTTATTCTTGACATTTCTCGACATTCCTTATCTGATTTTTTTCTCTCTCTCTTGTCTGTGGCCCTAAAACTCTTCTGTACTTTAATGTGTAGTGTAGTAAAAAGGCTAAAACTCTTCTGTACTTTAGTATGTAGTGTAGTAAAAAGACTAAAACTCTTCTGTACTTTAGTATGTAGTGTAGTAAAAAGACTAAAACTCTTCTGTACTTTAGTATGTAGTGCAGTAAAAAGACTAAAACTCTTCTGTACTTTAGTATGTAGTGTAGTAAAAAGACTAAAACTCTTCTGTACTTTAGTATGTAGTGTAGTAAAAAGACTAAAACTCTTCTGTACTTTAGTATGTAGTGTAGTAAAAAGACTAAAACTCTTCTGTACTTTAGTATGTAGTGCAGTAAAAAGACTAAAACTCTTCTGTACTTTAGTATGTAGTGTAGTAAAAAGACTAAAACTCTTCTGTACTTTAGTATGTAGTGCAGTAAAAAGACTAAAACTCTTCTGTAAAAGACTAAAACTCTTCTGTACTTTAGTATGTAGTGTAGTAAAAAGACTAAAACTCTTCTGTACTTTAGTATGTAGTGTAGTAAAAAGACTAAAACTCTTCTGTACTTTAGTATGTAGTGTAGTAAAAAGACTAAAACTCTTCTGTACTTTAGTATGTAGTGTAGTAAAAAGACTAAAACTCTTCTGTACTTTACTAGTATGTAGTGTAGTAAAAAGACTAAAACTCTTCTGTACTTTAGTATGTAGTGTAGTAAAAAGACTAAAACTCTTCTGTACTTTAGTATGTAGTGTAGTAAAAAGACAAACTCTTCTGTACTTTAGTATGTAGTGTAGTAAAAAGAAAGAGTATGTGATTTGGAACGCAGGGATGAACTCTGCTAACAATCCCACAATGCAACGCTGCATAATAGACAGGAGGGTTGTGATCAGAAAGTTAAACTCTGGTTGCGTTCCGAATCGCATACTTTCTACTATATAGTATGGTAGAAAAAAGATTTAGGATGTCCCGATTCTTGTGGCCAGATTTAGGATGGTTAGAAATACTCGGATGTCATACTTCATGCGGCCAAGATTGTTAGTGTTGAAAAGTGCATCCTATTTGGGCGATTCTGACCCACAATCCAGTGCGCACGTGAAGTGACGTCACATCGACGAAGCCTCCATATGAAAACAAACGGAGATGCGACGGATATAAAAGCAAGAGGCAAGATCAAGGCGCAATGTTATGATGAAATAAGAGAGTAAAAGTATGTCCCAATAGTATGCCTACTGCATCCTAACTAGATTATTTTTATCGTCGGATGTAGTATGTAGAATAGAAAAAAGAAAGAGGAGGAGATTCGGAACGCAACCATTAACTTTTTCTTGTGTTTGTATCGACAGCTGACAAACCGGTCATCTTGGTCCTGATGCATCACACCCTGAACCCAGATCTCACCACTGGAAATGTGATGTGGTCTGAGAAATACCGAAAGATCGAGAAGCATGTGCACGTTCTCTATCACCGGAGTGAGGGCGGATTACTGAAGAACAGTGAAGTCAATGACAGGGCCGTCAAACAACTGCAGGAGCAGCTAAGCAAGCACAGTCATTAAAGATTAAAGGAACACTGCAACATTTTAAAGGCCTACTTCACCGGTGGGAAGGCAGATAGTGTTTTATGGTCTCACTGTCTAACCCTACATTTCTCTTACTGTGACGAAATGTAGGGTTAGACAGTGAGACCATAAAACACTCTATCTGCCTTTTCTCAGGCTAGGATGAACCGATTAAAAAAAAAAAAAAAAAAAAAAAAAAAATTGCACATTTATACTACATAGGATCTCCGAGTTCAATACACCTTCATATTCCAACCAGTGAAGTAGGGCTTTAATCAATGAACCAGATAATTAAAGGAGTCTATGGAGAATATTGATAATTCAAATGTTAGTAGCTTTAAAACATCAGAAAGCTTCTGTAAAAGTTGTAGTGTGTCTTTCAGATCGTCTCATTTCATGTTGACTCAATAAAATAATCAAAATGTTGTTTTAGTTTATTTTTGTTAAAGAAAAATCTGCAGAATTATTAAAGTATAAGAAGTAGAAACATAACTATAACACTAGTTTACCTTATGTTCTACTATATACAATGTTTGCCCTATCATTTCACCTGTGACTATTTTCTAAAATAAACTAAGGTTGCGCTCCGAATCTCATGGGTTACGTTCCGAATCGCATACTTTCTACTATATAGTATGTAGAAAAAAGATTTAGGATGTCCCGATTCTTGTGGCCAGATTTAGGATGGTTAGAAGTACCCGGATGTCCTACTTCATGCGGCCAAGATCATAGACATTATAAAGGATAGACGCCGCGTTGGCCGCTACTGCCTATTGGCGCTGACGAGAAAATGCGGCCGCCATCTTGAACCGGTCACACGTTCCACTCAGTGTAGTCTGTTTGACAGGTGCAATGAACTGTCAGCGCATGTAATTAATAATTTCTCATTAAATACCAAACTGATTTTCACGCGGTTTTCTTTGCTGCAAAGATCATACATGTAGCTAAGATACAGGGCACAAGTTTCGACGTGTTTTAATATTCATAGTGGGCTTAACAGTCATAGAAGATTCTGATATGATAAAAGTAACCAGACGTCCGAGTCACACACTTCGTCCGGGAGGAGATTGAAACGGAGGATGTGTTTCTGCTTGGGGAACATATTGAGGAGACACAGTTTGGCATCGACAACCACCATTCCGACTTGTTGTCATTGGTTGTGTCTGTCTTTCACAAATTAAGGCTGCACCACATTGCCAAACTCGCCTCGCTTGAATTTCTCTTCGGAGTAAAATGCGATTGTAAGGATGGTTAACTTTATTTTATGCATTTGAGTATTATTGTTTGCTGTTGTTGTTTGATTTTCCCTTAATTTAATACTTTTGATTGCTGTGGTTTTGTATTGAATGTGTTTTTAATTGTACCGCGCTGCAAGGCACGCATTGATTTCCTGTCTGTGTCTGAGGAACCAACTCGAGACTAGACTGAACTTGGTATTCCCCCCTAGTATAGAACATTGGACAACCAAGAAGACTTTGCTTTTAAATAATCCTGTCCTCTTTTAAAGCAGTTCGGATGGATTTGAGTTTGAGCATTTCAGCACAATCATAATATCCCGCCTTCCTCCAATGCAGCCCCACCCCCTCATTCCTATCCCTGTTTTTTTTGTTTTGTTTTTGAAGAAACTTAATTTAGGCTACACAAGCAGACTTACTTGCTTAATACTGTCTCCGTGCACAAAGTGAGTTATATTGTGGCTGAAGAAACTGGTGGCTGTAGTAGGCTACCGGTACCGCGCTGATCTGCTTGTATCACTGGTTTCACTTCAGATATGTCGGCCAGAACACCACTTATGCTTATAATGAGACTAGGAGAGGAGGAGGAGGGTTTTATCCGCTCTTTATTTTCCTTCTTTCACAGGCACAGCCGCATATAGATCGCGGAAAAAGAACAAAGGCTTAAACTCCGCTCGTGAGCAGACGTTTGAACAGCTGTTGCGACTCGCGAATCGCAGCTGCTAATAACATGCACAAACTATAACTTATAACAGCGATCGGGACTACATGTACATACTCACACACGGGTGATTCACATTTACACTCAGATAAACACGAATGATGGCTTACTGTGGCAACTTGCTCACACACATCTCACCGAGGGAGAAGCGAAAGGAAACTTACTGAACTGGCTCTCTGGCCGACTGACGTCACGGCCCAACACTAAAACACAGCTTAACACACTGTAAAAAATAACAAGAAATAACAACACTGTAACCTTTTCTACAATGGTCGCTACTCGCTAGGCTACTGTCTGCCGTGGAATCAAAACAAACCCTTTCGTTGAGGACGCGCGTGCACGAATGCGCGGTACACAAGCAGACGGCAAACAGACAGGTCTGTCGGCCAATTAAATCGTTCGGTCCGAACGATTTGATTGGTTGTAGTTTTCACCTAATATTATGAGACTGAAATAATTGTTTCTTTTTATTCCTGGTGGGTCTACCATGCATTTTAGAGTGTAAAAACCTTATTTATACCATTTTAAAGTCATTTAAAATAAGTGTAAAAACTCTACAAAGGTAAGAATAGCTTTAAGAGGCAATTGCCTAACAAGCTTGTGTTTTAAATTAGAGAAATAAAACATATTTTTACATGAACACTCATGTTGTCCTTCTCTTTTAATGAGATATTATATACACTGGTTTTTATTTATAGGCTATTTAATGCCTTCATGGGAAACATCCACCCTTCATATGTACCATGCTCGACTACTCCTCCTAAATTGCGCTGACAGTTCATTCCACCTGCCAAACAGACTACACTGAGTGGAACGTGTGACCAGTCCAAGATGGCGCCCGCATTTCTCACGCTCAACGCCCAATGCGGCGTCTATCCTTTATAATGTCTATGGCCAAGATTGTTAGGTTGCGTTCCGAATCGCATACTCTTTCTTTTTTCTATTCTACATACTACATCCGACGATAAAAAGAATCTAGTTAGGATGCAGTAGACATACTATTGGGACGTACTTTTCTCTCTTATTTCATCATAACATTGCGCCTTGATCTTGCCTCTTGCTTTTATATCCGTCGCATCCCCGTTTGTTTTCATAACATGGACCTATAGGCTTCGTCGATGTTACGTCACTTCACGTGCGCACTGGATTGTGGGTCAGAATCGCCCAAATAGGATGCACTTTTCAACACTAACAATCTTGGCCGCATGAAGTAGACCATCCGGGTATTCTAACCATCCTAAATCTGGCCACAAGAATCGGGACATCCTAAATCTTTTTTCTACATACTATATAGTAGAAAGTATGCGATTCGGAACGCAACCTTAGTGTTGAAAAATGCATCCTATTTGGACGATTCTGACCCACAATCCGGTGCAGCGGAAGTGACGTTAAATAGCGGGAGCAGCCGACCATGCGGACAAATGTGTTGCAGATCAGTAAGAGTAATACATTAGTATACTACAGGTTTGTAGTTTACCTGTGGAGACTTTTGACAGTTTACACTGTCGAACTACTGTGACTGTAAGCTCATACTGTGTAACCTAAGTAGGAGTTTTGGCTGCTTATTATTTGTCATCATAGTTTTATTGCAAGTTTTGTAGTTAGAAAAACTAAACAAAACAAAAACTGTCAGTTAGCACATGAAGACACAGAGAGGCTAATACAATGGAGGCTTCATGGATCTCCAAGGCAACCATCATTTTGAAATTATTTTGAAGTTTTCAAAATTGGCGCATGAACTGCGACGGATATAAGCAAGAAGGTCAAAGTTCATGTCACATTCTTATGACGTCATAGTATGTCCCGATTGTGTGCTTACTGCAGCCTAAATAGATTATTTTTATCGTCAGATGTAGTATGTAGAATAGAGAAAAGAAAGTATGCGATTCGGAACGCAACCATACTCTTTCTTTTTTCTATTCTACATACTACATCTGACGATAAAAATAATCTAGTTAGGATGCGTTCCGAATCACATACTTTCTACTATATAGTATGTAGAAAAAAGATTTAGGATGTCCCGATTCTTGTGGCCAGATTTAGGATGGTTAGAAGTACCCGGATGTCCTACTTCATGCGGCCAAGATTGTTAGTGTTGAAAACTGCATCCTATTTGGGCGATTCTGACCCACAATCCAGTGCGCACGTGAAGTGACGTCACATCGACGAAGCCTCCGTATGAAAACAAACGGGGATGCGACGGATATAAAAGCAAGAGGCAAGATCAAGGAGCCATGTTATGATGAAATAAGAGAGTAAAAGTATGTCCCAATAGTATGCCTACTGCATCCTAACTAGATTCTTTTTATCGTCGGATGTAGTATGTAGAATAGAGAAAAGAAAGAGTATGCGATTTGGAACGCAACCTGTATTTCTAAAGAAAATGAAACATCGATTCCGATCAAGGAAGTTTTATTAAAACAATTTAAATAAATCCAAATGAAAAAAGTATTTGAACATGAATCATGAACCTCTCGAACCTCTGTCCTTCTACACCATGTTGTACATCGTACTTCATGTTATAGATATTAAAGGGTCAGTGTGTAGTTTCACAGGAGGGGGATTTGTTTACATTCACAGAGCCTGCAGTTAGTTTACTAAACATATTTTCTCTACATGTAATTCTTAGTATTGAATAATTCTATCAAATTATTTTGAGGAACCTGGAACCAAACGTTAAGACTAGAATATGTTTGTAAACCAAACTGTGGGCCCTGCTGCTGTAAACAACAACAGTGAAACAGTAACTTTTCAGGAAGCTTTCTAACTTCAAACAGTGTTCCAGGGATCACATTTTCCTGTGAGGAAAGTTTGTTTATTCAGTTATTATGAGAATAAACCTTAGAAAATGTTTCACTTCTCTGACACACAAAGTTACACAGTGATATATTAAAGATGCACTGCGTAACTTCGGGTGTGTCAGAGAAGTGAACATTTTCTAAGGTTTATTCTCATAAAACACACACACACACACTATGAAGCAGCCTCCTGTCTCAGCCTCTTCAGAACTTCTTCCGGGCTGAGAGCAGATTCCACTCTGAGAAGCTTGTCTCTGGATCTGGAGCCCTAGACATACAGACAGGCAGGCAGACAGACAGGCAGACAGACAGACACACAGACAGGCAGATGGACAGACACACAGACAGGTGAAAAGTTATTTCAGATAGATAGATAGATAGATACATCGATACATCGATAGACAGACACACAGACAGGTGAAAAGTTCATAAGAGGTTAGACAGTGTGGCCCAAAGACACAGTCGGACAAACTGGATCTCTGCATTTATCCCTGTGTGTCTGTTTGTCAGTCCCTGTGTGTGTGTGTGTCTCTATCTTTCCCTGTGCGTGTGTGTGTGTGTGTGTCTCTGTCTGTCTGTCCCTGTGTGTGTGTGTCTCTCTGTCTGTCCCTGTGTGTGTGTGTGTGTGTGTGTCTCTCTCTGTCTGTCCCTGTGTGTATGTGTGTGTCTCTTTCCCTATGTGTGTGTGTCTCTTTCCCTATGTGTGTGTGTCTCTTTCCCTATGTGTGTGTGTGTACCTTCTCCAGTGCGATGTTGCTTTTCTTGAGCTCCAGAACCTGAGCCATGAACCTGACGAGCTCACAGTTTGCCTCTCCGTCGCTAGGGGGCGCGGCTATGGAAACGCCCACCGCCTCCGCAGACACATCTACCGTTTATCAGGGGGGAGAAGAAGAAAAGGACGGGTTTAAGTTGTTTGTACAGGTGTTCTGTGTGTGTGTGTGTGAGTGAGT
>NC_137234.1:1473427-1535055 GCF_949987685.1 Ammodytes marinus
CCAGTCGTGACTGGCCAATAGACGTGACGTCTGCCTTGCAGAGGAGGGACTTCCTCCTACTACATAAGTCCCGTCGTCACGTCATCTCTTCAGTCTAAGGCAAAACACCTTTTCTCGCTCCGGGCAAGGAGGGTGATCTTATGAGATACCTCACTCATATCAGAAAACCTTGGTTAATTTCTTAACCTTAAGATCTTGAGCTGTGGAGAGCTTTTTTTTTCCTCCTCTGTTCGCGTGACAGGCCTCCAAATGAACGAATGAGGTGGCCGTCCCTAAACAAGCTCCTTTGATTGGTCAAGGGGGCCATGTGGTTCGCCTATAAATATTATATAAAGGCTGCGCCGGGAGTTCGCCATCTGCTGGTTGACCTGTCTAACTGCACCTTAAGCAGCTGAACTGTGGCGCAAAACAAACGTTTCCCCCCCATGAAATATAGCGTCTGCTATGGGGATATTTAGAATTCGGGTACGGTTTCTAAAGTAAAAAAAGTAACTAAGTTACTATTTTAAGGAGTAACTAGTAATCGGATTACTTTTTCAAAGTAACTGTATAGTAACTAAGTTACTATTTTAAGGAGTAACTAGTAATCAGTAATCGGATTACTTTTTCAAAGTAACTGTATAGTAAATAAGTTACTATTTTAAAGAGGACCTATGATGCTTTTTGACTTTTATGACCTATAAACGTTGTTATGATGATTCATAGTCATGCTTAACCATACTAAATGATCAAATAATGACTTACATGCATTTCGACGTATTCCCTGCTGACCGTCTGGGGTGTCTGTGCAGAGCACTAAACACTATTCTAGCCAGTCGAGAAGTCACGTCTTCAAAGCGGTCTACCCTTTCATAATTTGTGACGTCGCATAAAAATTGGTGACGTGACACGCAGATGTTTCCATGTATGGTAATGCTGTCACTTCCCTGTTCGCGTCTGCCTCGCGCCCTTATAGGTCCATGCTCGCGCTTCCCGCCACTGAAAGTGTTCCGGAAGGAAGGTAACCAATCACAACGGAGTGGGGTTTGCAAGAGGGGGGGAGGGTAGCGGAGATGGCCGATGCACAGGCGGAGGGAGCGGAGATTGCCGAAGCACACACACTCAAGTGTTGACAGGATGTGCTGGATCGCCAAAATAAGAGAAAGAGCTTCCCGAAAATCTACATAGTTTTTTGTGGTGTGATTCGTGTCAGGTTGCTCTATAGCAGTGTAAAACAAGAAATTAAGACCAGAAAAGTAGTATAATAGGTCCTCTTTAAGGAGTAACTAGTAATCAGTAATCGGATTACTTTTTCAAAGTAACTGTATAGTACCTAAGTTACTATTTTAAGGAGTGACTAGTAATCAGTAATCGGGAGATACCTCACTCATATATCAGAAAACCTTGGTTAATTTCTTAACCTTAAGATCTTGAGCTGTGGAGAGCTTTTTTTTTTCCTCCTCTGTTCGCGTGACAGGCCTCCAAATGAACCAAGTAACGTTTAAAGTAACTTGTAATCTAATTTAGTTACTTTTTAAGATCAAGTAATCAGAAAAGTAACTAAGTTACTATTTTAAGGAGTAACTAGTAATCAGTAATCGGATTACTTTTTCAAAGTAACTGTATAGTAACTAAGTTACTATTTTAAGGAGTAACTAGTAATCAGTAATCGGGAGATACCTCACTCATATATCAGAAAACCTTGGTTAATTTCTTAACCTTAAGATCTTGAGCTGTGGAGAGCTTTCTTTTTCCTCCTCTGTTCGCGTGACAGGCCTCCAAATGAACCAATGAGGTGGCCGTCCCTAAACTAGCTCCTTTGATTGGTCAAGGGGGCCATGTGGTTCGCCTATAAATATTATATAAAGGCTGCGCTGGGAGTTCGCCATCTGCTGGTTGACCTGTCTAACTGCACCTTAAGCAGCTGAACTGTGGCGCAAAACAAATGTTTCCCCCCCATGAAATATAGCGTCTGCTATGGGGATATTTAGAATTCGGGTACGGTTTCTAAAGTAAAAAAAGTAACTAAGTTACTATTTCTAGGAGTAACTAGTAATCGGATTACTTTTTCAAAGTAACTATATAGTAACTAAGTTACTATTTTAAGGAGTGACTAGTAATCAGTAATCGGATTACTTTTTCAAAGTAACTGTATAGTAACTAAGTTACTATTTTAAGGAGTAACTAGTAATCAGTAATCGGGAGATACCTCACTCATATATCAGAAAACCTTGGTTAATTTCTTAACCTTAAGATCTTGAGCTGTGGAGAGCTTTTTTTTCCTCCTCTGTTCGCGTGACAGGCCTCCAAATGAACCAAGTAACGTTTAAAGTAACTTGTAATCTAATTTAGTTACTTTTTAAGATCAAGTAATCAGTAAAGTAACTAAATTAGAATTTTAAGGAGTAACTAGTAATCAGTAATCGGATTACTTTTTCAAAGTAACTGTACAGTAACTAAATTACTATTTTAAGGAGTAACTAGTAATCAGTAATCGGATTACTTTTTCAAAGTAACTGTATAGTGACTAAGTTACTATTTTAAGGAGTAACAAGTAATCAGTAATCGGGAGATATCTCACTCATCAGAAAACCTTGGTTAATTTCTTAACCTTAAGATCTTGAGCTGTGGAGAGCTTTTTTTTCCTCCTCTGTTCGCGTGACAGGCCTCCAAATGAACCAAGTAACGTTTAAAGTAACTTGTAATCTAATTAAGGTACTTTTTAAGATAAAGTAATCAGTAAAGTAACTAAGTTACTATTTTAAGGAGTAACTAGTAATCAGTAATCGGATTACTTTTTCAAAGTAACCGTATAGTAACTATGTTACTATTTTAAGGAGTAACTAGTAATCAGTAATCGGATTACTTTTTCAAAGTAACTGTATTGTAACTAAGTTACTATTTTAAGGAGTAACAAGTAATCTGTAATAGGATTACTTTTTCAAAGTAACTATATAATAACTAAGTTACTATTTTATGGAGTAACTAGTAATCAGTAATCGGATCACTTTTTAAAAGTAACTGTATAGTAACTAAGTTACTATTTTAAGGAGTAACTAGTAATCAGTAATCGGGAGATACCTCACTCATATATCAGAAAACCTTGGTTAATTTCTTAACCTTAAGATCTTGAGCTGTGGAGAGCTTTTTTTTCCTCCTCTGTTCGCGTGACAGGCCTCCAAATGAACCAAGTAACGTTTAAAGTAACTTGTAATCTAATTTACTTACTTTTTAAGATCAAGTAATCAATAAAGTAACTAAGTTACTATTTTAAGGAGTAACTAGTAATCAGTAATCGGATTACTTTTTCAAAGAAACTGTATAGTAACTAAGTTACTATTTTAAGGAGTAACTAGTAATCAGTAATCGGATTACTTTTTCAAAGTAACTATATAGTAACTAAGTTACTATTTTAAGGAGTAACTAGTAATCAGTAATCGGGAGATACCTCACTCATATATCAGAAAACCTTGGTTAATTTCTTAACCTTAAGATCTTGAGCTGTGGAGAGCTTTCTTTTTCCTCCTCTGTTCGCGTGACAGGCCTCCAAATGAACCAAGTAACGTTTAAAGTAACTTGTAATCGGATTACTTTTTCAAAGTAACTGTATAGTAACTAAATTACTACTTTTAGAAGTAACTAGTAATCAGTAATCGGATTACTTTTTCAAAGTAATTGTATAGTAACTAAGTTACTATTTTAAGGAGTAACTAGTAATCAGTAATCGGGAGATACCTCACTCATATATCAGAAAACCTTGGTTAATTTCTTAACCTTAAGATCTTGAGCTGTGGAGAGCTTTTTTTTCCTCCTCTGTTCGCGTGACAGGCCTCCAAATGAACCAAGTAACGTTTAAAGTAACTTGTAATCTAATTTAGTTACTTTTTAAGATCAAGTAATCAGTAAAGTAACTAAATTACTATTTTAAGGAGTAACTAGTAATCAGTTATCGGATTACTTTTTCAAAGTAACTATATAGTAACTAAGTTACTATTTTAAGGAGTAACTAGTAATCAGTAATCGGGAGATACCTCACTCATATATCAGAAAACCTTGGTTAATTTCTTAACCTTAAGATCTTGAGCTGTGGAGAGCTTTCTTTTTCCTCCTCTGTTCGCGTGACAGGCCTCCAAATGAACCAATGAGGTGGCCGTCCCTAAACTAGCTCCTTTGATTGGTCAAGGGGGCCATGTGGTTCGCCTATAAATATTATATAAAGGCTGCGCTGGGAGTTCGCCATCTGCTGGTTGACCTGTCTAACTGCACCTTAAGCAGCTGAACTGTGGCGCAAAACAAATGTTTCCCCCCCATGAAATATAGCGTCTGCTATGGGGATATTTAGAATTCGGGTACGGTTTCTAAAGTAAAAAAAGTAACTAAGATACTATTTCTAGGAGTAACTAGTAATCGGATTACTTTTTCAAAGTAACTATATAGTAACTAAGTTACTATTTTAAGGAGTGACTAGTAATCAGTAATCGGATTACTTTTTCAAAGTAACTGTATAGTAACTAAGTTACTATTTTAAGGAGTAACTAGTAATCAGTAATCGGGAGATACCTCACTCATATATCAGAAAACCTTGGTTAATTTCTTAACCTTAAGATCTTGAGCTGTGGAGAGCTTTCTTTTTCCTCCTCTGTTCGCGTGACAGGCCTCCAAATGAACCAAGTAACGTTTTAAGTAACTTGTAATCTAATTAAGGTACTTTTTAAGATCAAGTAATCAGAAAAGTAAATAAGTTACTATTTTAAGGAGTAACTAGTAATCAGTAATCGGATTACTTTTTCAAAGTAACTGTATAGTAACTAAGTTACTATTTTAAGGAGTAACTAGTAATCAGTAATCGGATTACTTTTTCAAAGTAACTGTATAGTAACTAAGTTACTATTTTAAGGAGTAACTAGTAATCAGTAATCGGGAGATACCTCACTCATATATCAGAAAACCTTGGTTAATTTCTTAACCTTAAGATCTTGAGCTGTGGAGAGCTTTCTTTTTCCTCCTCTGTTCGCGTGACAGGCCTCCAAATGAACCAAGTAACGTTTAAAGTAACTTGTAATCGGATTACTTTTTCAAAGTAACTTTATAGTAACTAAGTTACTATTTTAAGGAGTAACTAGTAATCAGTAATCAGATTACTTTTTCAAAGTAACTGTATAGTAACTAAATTACTATTTTAAGGAGTAACTAGTAATCAGTAATCGGATTACTTTTTCAAAGTAACTATATAGTAACTAAGTTACTATTTTAAGGAGTAACTAGTAATCAGTAATCGGATTACTTTTTCAAAGTAACTGTATAGTAACTAAGTTACTATTTTAAGGAGTAACTAGTAATCAGTAATCGGATTACTTTTTCAAAGTAACTGTATAGTAACTAAGTTACTATTTTAAGGAGTAACTAGTAATCAGTAATCGGGAGATACCTCACTCATATATCAGAAAACCTTGGTTAATTTCTTAACCTTAAGATCTTGAGCTGTGGAGAGCTTTCTTTTTCCTCCTCTGTTCGCGTGACAGGCCTCCAAATGAACCAAGTAACGTTTAAAGTAACTTGTAATCGGATTACTTTTTCAAAGTAACTTTATAGTAACTAAGTTACTATTTTAAGGAGTAACTAGTAATCAGTAATCAGATTACTTTTTCAAAGTAACTGTATAGTAACTAAATTACAATTTTAAGGAGTAACTAGTAATCAGTAATCGGATTACTTTTTCAAAGTAACTATATAGTAACTAAGTTACTATTTTAGGGAGTAACTAGTAATCAGTAATCGGATTACTTTTTCAAAGTAACTGTATAGTAACTAAGTTACTATTTTAAGGAGTAACTAGTAATCAGTAATCGGATTACTTTTTCAAAGTAACTGTATAGTAACTAAGTTACTATTTTAAGGAGTAACTAGTAATCAGTAATCGGATTACTTTTTCAAAGTAACTGTATAGTAACTAAGTTACTATTTTAAGGAGTAACTAGTAATCAGTAATCGGGAGATACCTCACTCATATATCAGAAAACCTTGGTTAATTTCTTAACCTTAAGATCTTGAGCTGTGGAGAGCTTTCTTTTTCCTCCTCTGTTCGCGTGACAGGCCTCCAAATGAACCAAGTAACGTTTAAAGTAACTTGTAATCGGATTACTTTTTCAAAGTAACTTTATAGTAACTAAGTTACTATTTTAAGGAGTAACTAGTAATCAGTAATCAGATTACTTTTTCAAAGTAACTATATAGTAACTAAGTTACTATTTTAAGGAGTAACTAGTAATCAGTAATCGGATTACTTTTTCAAAGTAACTGTATAGTAACTAAATTACTACTTTTAGAAGTAACTAGTAATCAGTAATCGGATTACTTTTTCAAAGTAATTGTATAGTAACTAAGTTACTATTTTAAGGAGTAACTAGTAATCAGTACTCGGGAGATACCTCACTCATATCAGAAAACCTTGGTTAATTTCTTAACCTTAAGAGCTTGAGCTGTGGAGAGCTTTTTTTTCCTCCTCTGTTCGCGTGACAGGCCTCCAAATGAACCAAGTAACGTTTAAAGTAACTTGTAATCTAATTCAGTTACTTTTTAAGATCAAGTAATCAGTAAAGTAACTAAATTACTATTTTAAGGAGTAACTAGTAATCAGTAATCGGATTACTTTTTCAAAGTAACTGTATAGTAACTAAATTACTATTTTAAGGAGTAACTAGTAATCAGTAATCGGATGACTTTTTCAAAGTAACTGTATAGTGACTAAGTTACTATTTTAAGGAGTAACAAGTAATCAGTAATCGGGAGATATCTCACTCATCAGAAAACCTTGGTTAATTTCTTAACCTTAAGATATTGAGCTGTGGAGAGCTTTTTTTTCCTCCTCTGTTCGCGTGACAGGCCTCCAAATGAACCAAGTAACGTTTAAAGTAACTTGTAATCTAATTTAGTTACTTTTTAAGATCAAGTAATCAGTAAAGTAACTAAATTACAATTTTAAGGAGTAACTAGTAATCAGTAATCGGATTACTTTTTCAAAGTAACTATATAGTAACTAAGTTACTATTTTAGGGAGTAACTAGTAATCAGTAATCGGATTACTTTTTCAAAGTAACTGTTTAGTAACTAAGTTACTATTTTAAGGAGTAACTAGTTATCAGTAATCGGGAGATACCTCACTCATATATCAGAAAACCTTGGTTAATTTCTTAACCTTAAGATCTTGAGCTGTGGAGAGCTTTTTTTTCCTCCTCTGTTCGCGTGACAGGCCTCCAAATGAACCAAGTAACGTTTAAAGTAACTTATAATCTAATTTAGTTACTTTTTAAGATCAGGTAATCAGTAAAGTAACTAAATTACAATTTTAAGGAGTAACTACTGATCAGTAATCGGATTACTTTTTCAAAGTAACTGTATAGTAACTAAATTACTATTTTAAGGAGTAACTAGTAATCAGTAATCGGATTACTTTTTAAAAGTAACTGTATAGTAACTAAGTTACTATTTTAAGGAGTAACTAGTAATCAGTAATCGGATTACTTTTTCAAAGTAACTGTATAGTAACTAAGTTACTATTTTAAGGAGTAACTAGTAATCAGTAATCGGATTACTTTTTCAAAGTAACTGTATAGTAACTAAGTTACTATTTTAAGGAGTAACTAGTAATCAGTAATCGGGAGATACCTCACTCATATATCAGAAAACCTTGGTTAATTTCTTAACCTTAAGATCTTGAGCTGTGGAGAGCTTTCTTTTTCCTCCTCTGTTCGCGTGACAGGCCTCCAAATGAACCAAGTAACGTTTAAAGTAACTTGTAATCGGATTACTTTTTCAAAGTAACTTTATAGTAACTAAGTTACTATTTTAAGGAGTAACTAGTAATCAGTAATCAGATTACTTTTTCAAAGTAACTGTATAGTAACTAAATTACTATTTTAAGGAGTAACTAGTAATCAGTAATCGGATTACTTTTTCAAAGTAACTGTATAGTAACTAAGTTACTATTTTAAGGAGTAACTAGTAATCAGTAATCGGATTACTTTTTCAAAGTAACTGTATAGTAACTAAGTTACTATTTTAAGGAGTAACTAGTAATCAGTAATCGGATTACTTTTTCAAAGTAACTGTATAGTAACTAAGTTACTATTTTAAGGAGTAACTAGTAATCAGTAATCGGATTACTTTTTCAAAGTAACTGTATAGTAACTAAATTACTACTTTTAGAAGTAACTAGTAATCAGTAATCGGATTACTTTTTCAAAGTAATTGTATAGTAACTAAGTTACTATTTTAAGGAGTAACTAGTAATCAGTAATCGGGAGATACCTCACTCATATCAGAAAACCTTGGTTAATTTCTTAACCTTAAGATCTTGAGCTGTGGAGAGCTTTTTTTTCCTCCTCTGTTCGCGTGACAGGCCTCCAAATGAACCAAGTAACGTTTAAAGTAACTTGTAATCTAATTCAGTTACTTTTTAAGATCAAGTAATCAGTAAAGTAACTAAATTACTATTTTAAGGAGTAACTAGTAATCAGTAATCGGATTACTTTTTCAAAGTAACTGTATAGTAACTAAATTACTATTTTAAGGAGTAACTAGTAATCAGTAATCGGATGACTTTTTCAAAGTAACTGTATAGTGACTAAGTTACTATTTTAAGGAGTAACAAGTAATCAGTAATCGGGAGATATCTCACTCATCAGAAAACCTTGGTTAATTTCTTAACCTTAAGATATTGAGCTGTGGAGAGCTTTTTTTTCCTCCTCTGTTCGCGTGACAGGCCTCCAAATGAACCAAGTAACGTTTAAAGTAACTTGTAATCTAATTTAGTTACTTTTTAAGATCAAGTAATCAGTAAAGTAACTAAATTACAATTTTAAGGAGTAACTAGTAATCAGTAATCGGATTACTTTTTCAAAGTAACTATATAGTAACTAAGTTACTATTTTAAGGAGTAACTAGTAATAAGTAATCGGATTACTTTTTCAAAGTAACTGTATAGAAACTAAATTACTACTTTTAGAAGTAACTAGTAATCAGTAATCGGATTACTTTTTCAAAGTACTTGTATAGTAACTAAGTTACTATTTTAAGGAGTAACTAGTAATCAGTAATCGGGAGATACCTCACTCATATATCAGAAAACCTTGGTTAATTTCTTAACCTTAAGATCTTGAGCTGTGGAGAGCTTTTTTTTCCTCCTCTGTTCGCGTGACAGGCCTCCAAATGAACCAAGTAACGTTTAAAGTAACTTGTAATCTAATTTAGTTACTTTTTAAGATCAAGTAATCAGTAAAGTAACTAAATTACAATTTTAAGGAGTAACTGGTAATCAGTAATCGGATTACTTTTTCAAAGTAACTGTATAGTAACTAAGTTACTATTTTAAGGAGTAACTAGTAATCAGTAATCGGATTACTTTTTCAAAGTAACTGTATAGTAACTAAGTTACTATTTTAAGGAGTAACTAGTAATCAGTAATCGGATTACTTTTTCAAAGTAACTGTATAGTGACTAAGTTACTATTTTAAGGAGTAACAAGTAATCAGTAATCGGGAGATGTCTCACTCATCAGAAAACCTTGGTTAATTTCTTAACCTTAAGATCTTGAGCTGTGGAGAGCTTTTTTTTCCTCCTCTGTTCGCGTGACAGGCCTCCAAATGAACCAAGTAACGTTTAAAGTAACTTGTAATCTAATTCAGTTACTTTTTAAGATCAAGTAATCAGTAAAGTAACTAAATTACTATTTTAAGGAGTAACTAGTAATCAGTAATCGGATTACTTTTTCAAAGTAACTGTATAGTAACTAAATTACTATTTTAAGGAGTAACTAGTAATCAGTAACTAGTAATCAGTAATCGGATTACTTTTTCAAAGTAACTGTATAGTGACTAAGTTACTATTTAAAGGAGTAACAAGTAATCAGTAATCGGGAGATATCTCACTCATCAGAAAACCTTGGTTAATTTCTTAACCTTAAGATATTGAGCTGTGGAGAGCTTTTTTTTCCTCCTCTGTTCGCGTGACAGGCCTCCAAATGAACCAAGTAACGTTTAAAGTAACTTGTAATCTAATTTAGTTACTTTTTAAGATCAAATAATCAGTAAAGTATCTAAATTACAATTTTAAGGAGTAACTAGTAATCAGTAATCGGATTACTTTTTCAAAGTAACTGTATAGTAACTAAGTTACTATTTTAAGGAGTAACTAGTAATCAGTAATCGGATTAGTTTTTCAAAGTAACTATATAGTAACTAAGTTACTATTTTAAGGAGTAACTAGTAATCAGTAATCGGATTACTTTTTCAAAGTAACTGTATAGTAACTAAGTTACTATTTTAAGGAGTAACTAGTTATCAGTAATCGGGAGATACCCCACTCATTTATCAGAAAACCTTGGTTAATTTCTTAACCTTAAGATCTTGAGCTGTGGAGAGCTTTTTTTTCCTCCTCTGTTCGCGTGACAGGCCTCCAAATGAACCAAGTAACGTTTAAAGTAACTTGTAATCTAATTTAGTTACTTTTTAAGATCAGGTAATCAGTAAAGTAACTAAATTACAATTTTAAGGAGTAACTAGTAATCAGTAATCGGATTACTTTTTCAAAGTAACTGTATAGTAACTAAGTTACTATTTTAAGGAGTAACTAGTAATCAGTAATCGGATTACTTTTTCAAAGTAACTGTATAGTAACTAAATTACTATTTTAAGGAGTAACTAGTAATCAGTAATCGGATTACTTTTTCAAAGTAACTGTATAGTGACTAAGTTACTATTTTAAAGAGTAACAAGTAATCAGTAATAGGGAGATATCTCACTCATCAGAAAACCTTGGTTAATTTCTTAACCTTAAGATCTTGAGCTGTGGAGAGCTTTTTTTTCCTCCTCTGTTCGCGTGACAGGCCTCCAAATGAACCAAGTAACGTTTAAAGTAACTTGTAATCTAATTCAGTTACTTTTTAAGATCAAGTAATCAGTAAAGTAACTAAATTACTATTTTAAGGAGTAACTAGTAATCAGTAATCGGATTACTTTTTCAAAGTAACTGTATAGTAACTAAATTACTATTTTAAGGAGTAACTAGTAATCAGTAATCGGATTACTTTTTCAAAGTAACTGTATAGTGACTAAGTTACTATTTTAAGGAGTAACAAGTAATCAGTAATCGGGAGATATCTCACTCATCAGAAAACCTTGGTTAATTTCTTAACCTTAAGATATTGAGCTGTGGAGAGCTTTTTTTTCCTCCTCTGTTCGCGTGACAGGCCTCCAAATGAACCAAGTAACGTTTAAAGTAACTTGTAATCTAATTTAGTTACTTTTTAAGATCAAGTAATCAGTAAAGTAACTAAATTACAATTTTAAGGAGTAACTAGTAATCAGTAATCGGATTACTTTTTCAAAGTAAGTATATAGTAACTAAGTTACTATTTTAGGGAGTAACTAGTAATCAGTAATCGGATTACTTTTTCAAAGTAACTGTATAGTAACTAAGTTACTATTTTAAGGAGTAACTAGTTATCAGTAATCGGGAGATACCTCACTCATATATCAGAAAACCTTGGTTAATTTCTTAACCTTAAAATCTTGAGCTGTGGAGAGCTTTTTTTTCCTCCTCTGTTCGCGTGACAGGCCTCCAAATGAACCAAGTGACGTTTAAAGTAACTTGTAATCTAATTTAGTTACTTTTTAAGATCAAGTAATCAGTAAAGTAACTAAATTATAATTTTAAGGAGTAACTGGTAATCAGTAATCGGATTACTTTTTCAAAGTAACTGTATAGTAACTAAGTTACTATTTTAAGGAGTAACTAGTAATCAGTAATCGGATTACTTTTTCAAAGTAACTGTATAGTGACTAAGTTACTATTTTAAGGAGTAACAAGTAATCAGTAATCGGGAGATGTCTCACTCATCAGAAAACCTTGGTTAATTTCTTAACCTTAAGATCTTGAGCTGTGGAGAGCTTTTTTTTCCTCCTCTGTTCGCGTGACAGGCCTCCAAATGAACCAAGTAACGTTTAAAGTAACTTGTAATCTAATTCAGTTACTTTTTAAGATCAAGTAATCAGTAAAGTAACTAAATTACTATTTTAAGGAGTAACTAGTAATCAGTAATCGGATTACTTTTTCAAAGTAACTGTATAGTAACTAAATTACTATTTTAAGGAGTAACTAGTAATCAGTAACTAGTAATCAGTAATCGGATTACTTTTTCAAAGTAACTGTATAGTGACTAAGTTACTATTTTAAGGAGTAACAAGTAATCAGTAATCGGGAGATATCTCACTCATCAGAAAACCTTGGTTAATTTCTTAACCTTAAGATATTGAGCTGTGGAGAGCTTTTTTTTCCTCCTCTGTTCGCGTGACAGGCCTCCAAATGAACCAAGTAACGTTTAAAGTAACTTGTAATCTAATTTAGTTACTTTTTAAGATCAAATAATCAGTAAAGTATCTAAATTACAATTTTAAGGAGTAACTAGTAATCAGTAATCGGATTACTTTTTCAAAGTAACTGTATAGTAACTAAGTTACTATTTTAAGGAGTAACTAGTAATCAGTAATCGGATTAGTTTTTCAAAGTAACTATATAGTAACTAAGTTACTATTTTAAGGAGTAACTAGTAATCAGTAATCGGATTACTTTTTCAAAGTAACTGTATAGTAACTAAGTTACTATTTTAAGGAGTAACTAGTTATCAGTAATCGGGAGATACCCCACTCATTTATCAGAAAACCTTGGTTAATTTCTTAACCTTAAGATCTTGAGCTGTGGAGAGCTTTTTTTTCCTCCTCTGTTCGCGTGACAGGCCTCCAAATGAACCAAGTAACGTTTAAAGTAACTTGTAATCTAATTTAGTTACTTTTTAAGATCAGGTAATCAGTAAAGTAACTAAATTACAATTTTAAGGAGTAACTAGTAATCAGTAATCGGATTACTTTTTCAAAGTAACTGTATAGTAACTAAGTTACTATTTTAAGGAGTAACTAGTAATCAGTAATCGGATTACTTTTTCAAAGTAACTGTATAGTAACTAAATTACTATTTTAAGGAGTAACTAGTAATCAGTAATCGGATTACTTTTTCAAAGTAACTGTATAGTGACTAAGTTACTATTTTAAGGAGTAACAAGTAATCAGTAATAGGGAGATATCTCACTCATCAGAAAACCTTGGTTAATTTCTTAACCTTAAGATCTTGAGCTGTGGAGAGCTTTTTTTTCCTCCTCTGTTCGCGTGACAGGCCTCCAAATGAACCAAGTAACGTTTAAAGTAACTTGTAATCTAATTCAGTTACTTTTTAAGATCAAGTAATCAGTAAAGTAACTAAATTACTATTTTAAGGAGTAACTAGTAATCAGTAATCGGATTACTTTTTCAAAGTAACTGTATAGTAACTAAATTACTATTTTAAGGAGTAACTAGTAATCAGTAATCGGATTACTTTTTCAAAGTAACTGTATAGTGACTAAGTTACTATTTTAAGGAGTAACAAGTAATCAGTAATCGGGAGATATCTCACTCATCAGAAAACCTTGGTTAATTTCTTAACCTTAAGATATTGAGCTGTGGAGAGCTTTTTTTTCCTCCTCTGTTCGCGTGACAGGCCTCCAAATGAACCAAGTAACGTTTAAAGTAACTTGTAATCTAATTTAGTTACTTTTTAAGATCAAGTTATCAGTAAAGTAACTAAATTACAATTTTAAGGAGTAACTAGTAATCAGTAATCGGATTACTTTTTCAAAGTAAGTATATAGTAACTAAGTTACTATTTTAGGGAGTAACTAGTAATCAGTAATCGGATTACTTTTTCAAAGTAACTGTATAGTGACTAAGTTACTATTTTAAGGAGTAACAAGTAATCAGTAATCGGGAGATATCTCACTCATCAGAAAACCTTGGTTAATTTCTTAACCTTAAGATATTGAGCTGTGGAGAGCTTTTTTTTCCTCCTCTGTTCGCGTGACAGGCCTCCAAATGAACCAAGTAACGTTTAAAGTAACTTGTAATCTAATTTAGTTACTTTTTAAGATCAAGTAATCAGTAAAGTAACTAAATTACAATTTTAAGGAGTAACTAGTAATCAGTAATCGGATTACTTTTTCAAAGTAACTATATAGTAACTAAGTTATTATTTTAGGGAGTAACTAGTAATCAGTAATCGGATTACTTTTTCAAAGTAACTGTATAGTAACTAAGTTACTATTTTAAGGAGTAACTAGTTATCAGTAATCGGGAGATACCTCACTCATATATCAGAAAACCTTGGTTAATTTCTTAACCTTAAGATCTTGAGCTGTGGAGAGCTTTTTTTTCCTCCTCTGTTCGCGTGACAGGCCTCCAAATGAACCAAGTGACGTTTAAAGTAACTTGTAATCTAATTTAGTTACTTTTTAAGATCAAGTAATCAGTAAAGTAACTAAATTATAATTTTAAGGAGTAACTGGTAATCAGTAATCGGATTACTTTTTCAAAGTAACTGTATAGTAACTAAGTTACTATTTTAAGGAGTAACTAGTAATCAGTAATCGGATTACTTTTTCAAAGTAACTGTATATTGACTAAGTTACTATTTTAAGGAGTAACAAGTAATCAGTAATCGGGAGATATCTCACTCATCAGAAAACCTTGGTTAATTTCTTAACCTTAAGATATTGAGCTGTGGAGAGCTTTTTTTTCCTCCTCTGTTCGCGTGACAGGCCTCCAAATGAACCAAGTAACGTTTAAAGTAACTTGTAATCTAATTTAGTTACTTTTTAAGATCAGGTAATCAGTAAAGTAACTAAATTACAATTTTAAGGAGTAACTAGTAATCAGTAATCGGATTACTTTTTCAAAGTAACTGTATAGTAACTAAGTTACTATTTTAAGGAGTAACTAGTAATCAGTAATCGGATTACTTTTTCAAAGTAACTGTATAGTAACTAAATTACTATTTTAAGGAGTAACTAGTAATCAGTAATCGTATTACTTTTTCAAAGTAACTGTATAGTGACTAAGTTACTATTTTAAGGAGTAACAAGTAATCAGTAATCGGGAGATATCTCACTCATCAGAAAACCTTGGTTAATTTCTTAACCTTAAGATATTGAGCTGTGGAGAGCTTTTTTTTCCTCCTCTGTTCGCGTGACAGGCCTCCAAATGAACCAAGTAACGTTTAAAGTAACTTGTAATCTAATTTAGTTACTTTTTAAGATCAAGTAATCAGTAAAGTAACTAAATTACAATTTTAAGGAGTAACTAGTAATCAGTAATCGGATTACTTTTTCAAAGAAACTGTATAGTAACTAAGTTACTATTTTAAGGAGTAACTAGTAATCAGTAATCGGGAGATACCTCACTCATATGTCAGAAAACCTTGGTTAATTTCTTAACCTTAAGATCTTGAGCTGTGGAGAGCTTTCTTTTTCCTCCTCTGTTCGCGTGACAGGCCTCCAAATGAACCAATGAGGTGGCCGTCCCTAAACTAGCTCCTTTGATTGGTCAAGGGGGCCATGTGGTTCGCCTATAAATATTATATAAAGGCTGCGCTGGGAGTTCGCCATCTGCTGGTTGACCTGTCTAACTGCACCTTAAGCAGCTGAACTGTGGCGCAAAACAAATGTTTCCCCCCCATGAAATATAGCGTCTGCTATGGGGATATTTAGAATTCGGGTACGGTTTCTAAAGTAAAAAAAGTAACTAAGTTACTATTTCTAGGAGTAACTAGTAATCGGATTACTTTTTCAAAGTAACTATATAGTAACTAAGTTACTATTTTAAGGAGTGACTAGTAAACAGTAATCGGATTACTTTTTCAAAGTAACTGTATAGTAACTAAGTTACTATTTTAAGGAGTAACTAGTAATCAGTAATCGGGAGATACCTCACTCATATCAGAAAACCTTGGTTAATTTCTTAACCTTAAGATCTTGAGCTGTGGAGAGCTTTCTTTTTCCTCCTCTGTTCGCGTGACAGGCCTCCAAATGAACCAAGTAACGTTTAAAGTAACTTGTAATCGGATTACTTTTTCAAAGTAACTTTATAGTAACTAAGTTACTATTTTAAGGAGTAACTAGTAATCAGTAATCAGATTACTTTTTCAAAGTAACTGTATAGTAACTAAATTACTATTTTAAGGAGTAACTAGTAATCAGTAATCGGATTACTTTTTCAAAGTAACTATATAGTAACTAAGTTACTATTTTAAGGAGTAACTAGTAATCAGTAATCGGATTACTTTTTCAAAGTAACTGTATAGTAACTAAGTTACTATTTTAAGGAGTAACTAGTAATCAGTAATCGGGAGATACCTCACTCATATATCAGAAAACCTTGGTTAATTTCTTAACCTTAAGATCTTGAGCTGTGGAGAGCTTTCTTTTTCCTCCTCTGTTCGCGTGACAGGCCTCCAAATGAACCAAGTAACGTTTAAAGTAACTTGTAATCGGATTACTTTTTCAAAGTAACTTTATAGTAACTAAGTTACTATTTTAAGGAGTAACTACTGATCAGTAATCGGATTACTTTTTCAAAGTAACTGTATAGTAACTAAATTACTATTTTAAGGAGTAACTAGTTATCAGTAATCGGATTACTTTTTAAAAGTAACTGTATAGTAACTAAGTTACTATTTTAAGGAGTAACTAGTAATCAGTAATCGGATTACTTTTTCAAAGTAACTGTATAGTAACTAAGTTACTATTTTAAGGAGTAACTAGTAATCAGTAATCGGATTACTTTTTCAAAGTAACTGTATAGTAACTAAGTTACTATTTTAAGGAGTAACTAGTAATCAGTAATCGGATTACTTTTTCAAAGTAACTGTATAGTAACTAAGTTACTATTTTAAGGAGTAACTAGTAATCAGTAATCGGGAGATACCTCACTCATATATCAGAAAACCTTGGTTAATTTCTTAACCTTAAGATCTTGAGCTGTGGAGAGCTTTCTTTTTCCTCCTCTGTTCGCGTGACAGGCCTCCAAATGAACCAAGTAACGTTTAAAGTAACTTGTAATCGGATTACTTTTTCAAAGTAACTTTATAGTAACTAAGTTACTATTTTAAGGAGTTACTAGTAATCAGTAATCAGATTACTTTTTCAAAGTAACTGTATAGTAACTAAATTACTATTTTAAGGAGTAACTAGTAATCAGTAATCGGATTACTTTTTCAAAGTAACTGTATAGTAACTAAGTTACTATTTTAAGGAGTAACTAGTAATCAGTAATCGGATTACTTTTTCAAAGTAACTGTATAGTAACTAAGTTACTATTTTAAGGAGTAACTAGTAATCAGTAATCGGATTACTTTTTCAAAGTAACTGTATAGTAACTAAATTACTACTTTTAGAAGTAACTAGTAATCAGTAATCGGATTACTTTTTCAAAGTAATTGTATAGTAACTAAGTTACTATTTTAAGGAGTAACTAGTAATCAGTAATCGGGAGATACCTCACTCATATCAGAAAACCTTGGTTAATTTCTTAACCTTAAGATCTTGAGCTGTGGAGAGCTTTTTTTTCCTCCTCTGTTCGCGTGACAGGCCTCCAAATGAACCAAGTAACGTTTAAAGTAACTTGTAATCTAATTCAGTTACTTTTTAAGATCAAGTAATCAGTAAAGTAACTAAATTACTATTTTAAGGAGTAACTAGTAATCAGTAATCGGATTACTTTTTCAAAGTAACTGTATAGTAACTAAATTACTATTTTAAGGAGTAACTAGTAATCAGTAATCGGATGACTTTTTCAAAGTAACTGTATAGTGACTAAGTTACTATTTTAAGGAGTAACAAGTAATCAGTAATCGGGAGATATCTCACTCATCAGAAAACCTTGGTTAATTTCTTAACCTTAAGATATTGAGCTGTGGAGAGCTTTTTTTTCCTCCTCTGTTCGCGTGACAGGCCTCCAAATGAACCAAGTAACGTTTAAAGTAACTTGTAATCGGATTACTTTTTCAAAGTAACTTTATAGTAACTAAGTTACTATTTTAAGGAGTAACTAGTAATCAGTAATCGGATTACTTTTTCAAAGTAACTATATAGTAACTAAGTTACCATTTTAAGGAGTAACTAGTAATCAGTAATCGGATTACTTTTTCAAAGTAACTGTATAGTAACTAAGTTACTATTTTAAGGAGTAACTAGTAATCAGTAATCGGGAGATACCTCACTCATATATCAGAAAACCTTGGTTAATTTCTTAACCTTAAGATCTTGAGCTGTGGAGAGCTTTCTTTTTCCTCCTCTGTTCGCGTGACAGGCCTCCAAATGAACCAAGTAACGTTTAAAGTAACTTGTAATCGGATTACTTTTTCAAAGTAACTTTATAGTAACTAAGTTACTATTTTAAGGAGTAACTAGTGATCAGTAATCGGATTACTTTTTCAAAGTAACTGTATAGTAACTAAATTACTATTTTAAGGAGTAACTAGTAATCAGTAATCGGATTACTTTTTCAAAGTAACTATATAGTAACTAAGTTACTATTTTAAGGAGTAACTAGTAATCAGTAATCGGATTACTTTTTCAAAGTAACTGTATAGTAACTAAATTACTACTTTTAGAAGTAACTAGTAATCAGTAATCGGATTACTTTTTCAAAGTAATTGTATAGTAACTAAGTTACTATTTTAAGGAGTAACTAGTAATCAGTAATCGGGAGATACCTCACTCATATCAGAAAACCTTGGTTAATTTCTTAACCTTAAGAGCTTGAGCTGTGGAGAGCTTTTTTTTCCTCCTCTGTTCGCGTGACAGGCCTCCAAATGAACCAAGTAACGTTTAAAGTAACTTGTAATCTAATTCAGTTACTTTTTAAGATCAAGTAATCAGTAAAGTAACTAAATTACTATTTTAAGGAGTAACTAGTAATCAGTAATCGGATTACTTTTTCAAAGTAACTGTATAGTAACTAAATTACTATTTTAAGGAGTAACTAGTAATCAGTAATCGGATGACTTTTTCAAAGTAACTGTATAGTGACTAAGTTACTATTTTAAGGAGTAACAAGTAATCAGTAATCGGGAGATATCTCACTCATCAGAAAACCTTGGTTAATTTCTTAACCTTAAGATATTGAGCTGTGGAGAGCTTTTTTTTCCTCCTCTGTTCGCGTGACAGGCCTCCAAATGAACCAAGTAACGTTTAAAGTAACTTGTAATCTAATTTAGTTACTTTTTAAGATCAAGTAATCAGTAAAGTAACTAAATTACAATTTTAAGGAGTAACTAGTAATCAGTAATCGGATTACTTTTTCAAAGTAACTATATAGTAACTAAGTTACTATTTTAGGGAGTAACTAGTAATCAGTAATCGGATTACTTTTTCAAAGTAACTGTTTAGTAACTAAGTTACTATTTTAAGGAGTAACTAGTTATCAGTAATCGGGAGATACCTCACTCATATATCAGAAAACCTTGGTTAATTTCTTAACCTTAAGATCTTGAGCTGTGGAGAGCTTTTTTTTCCTCCTCTGTTCGCGTGACAGGCCTCCAAATGAACCAAGTAACGTTTAAAGTAACTTATAATCTAATTTAGTTACTTTTTAAGATCAGGTAATCAGTAAAGTAACTAAATTACAATTTTAAGGAGTAACTACTGATCAGTAATCGGATTACTTTTTCAAAGTAACTGTATAGTAACTAAATTACTATTTTAAGGAGTAACTAGTAATCAGTAATCGGATTACTTTTTAAAAGTAACTGTATAGTAACTAAGTTACTATTTTAAGGAGTAACTAGTAATCAGTAATCGGATTACTTTTTCAAAGTAACTGTATAGTAACTAAGTTACTATTTTAAGGAGTAACTAGTAATCAGTAATCGGATTACTTTTTCAAAGTAACTGTATAGTAACTAAGTTACTATTTTAAGGAGTAACTAGTAATCAGTAATCGGGAGATACCTCACTCATATATCAGAAAACCTTGGTTAATTTCTTAACCTTAAGATCTTGAGCTGTGGAGAGCTTTCTTTTTCCTCCTCTGTTCGCGTGACAGGCCTCCAAATGAACCAAGTAACGTTTAAAGTAACTTGTAATCGGATTACTTTTTCAAAGTAACTTTATAGTAACTAAGTTACTATTTTAAGGAGTAACTAGTAATCAGTAATCAGATTACTTTTTCAAAGTAACTGTATAGTAACTAAATTACTATTTTAAGGAGTAACTAGTAATCAGTAATCGGATTACTTTTTCAAAGTAACTGTATAGTAACTAAGTTACTATTTTAAGGAGTAACTAGTAATCAGTAATCGGATTACTTTTTCAAAGTAACTGTATAGTAACTAAGTTACTATTTTAAGGAGTAACTAGTAATCAGTAATCGGATTACTTTTTCAAAGTAACTGTATAGTAACTAAGTTACTATTTTAAGGAGTAACTAGTAATCAGTAATCGGATTACTTTTTCAAAGTAACTGTATAGTAACTAAATTACTACTTTTAGAAGTAACTAGTAATCAGTAATCGGATTACTTTTTCAAAGTAATTGTATAGTAACTAAGTTACTATTTTAAGGAGTAACTAGTAATCAGTAATCGGGAGATACCTCACTCATATCAGAAAACCTTGGTTAATTTCTTAACCTTAAGATCTTGAGCTGTGGAGAGCTTTTTTTTCCTCCTCTGTTCGCGTGACAGGCCTCCAAATGAACCAAGTAACGTTTAAAGTAACTTGTAATCTAATTCATTTACTTTTTAAGATCAAGTAATCAGTAAAGTAACTAAATTACTATTTTAAGGAGTAACTAGTAATCAGTAATCGGATTACTTTTTCAAAGTAACTGTATAGTAACTAAATTACTATTTTAAGGAGTAACTAGTAATCAGTAATCGGATGACTTTTTCAAAGTAACTGTATAGTGACTAAGTTACTATTTTAAGGAGTAACAAGTAATCAGTAATCGGGAGATATCTCACTCATCAGAAAACCTTGGTTAATTTCTTAACCTTAAGATATTGAGCTGTGGAGAGCTTTTTTTTCCTCCTCTGTTCGCGTGACAGGCCTCCAAATGAACCAAGTAACGTTTAAAGTAACTTGTAATCTAATTTAGTTACTTTTTAAGATCAAGTAATCAGTAAAGTAACTAAATTACAATTTTAAGGAGTAACTAGTAATCAGTAATCGGATTACTTTTTCAAAGTAACTGTATAGTAACTAAGTTACTATTTTAGGGAGTAACTAGTAATCAGTAATCGGATTACTTTTTCAAAGTAACTATATAGTAACTAAGTTACTATTTTAAGGAGTAACTAGTAATCAGTAATCGGATTACTTTTTCAAAGTACTTGTATAGTAACTAAGTTACTATTTTAAGGAGTAACTAGTAATCAGTAATCGGGAGATACCTCACTCATCAGAAAACCTTGGTTAATTTCTTAACCTTAAGATCTTGAGCTGTGGAGAGCTTTCTTTTTCCTCCTCTGTTCGCGTGACAGGCCTCCAAATGAACCAAGTAACGTTTAAAGTAACTTGTAATCGGATTACTTTTTCAAAGTAACTTTATAGTAACTAAGTTACTATTTTAAGGAGTAACTACTGATCAGTAATCGGATTACTTTTTCAAAGTAACTGTATAGTAACTAAATTACTATTTTAAGGAGTAACTAGTAATCAGTAATCGGATTACTTTTTAAAAGTAACTGTATAGTAACTAAGTTACTATTTTAAGGAGTAACTAGTAATCAGTAATCGGATTACTTTTTCAAAGTAACTGTATAGTAACTAAGTTACTATTTTAAGGAGTAACTAGTAATCAGTAATCGGATTACTTTTTCAAAGTAACTGTATAGTAACTAAGTTACTATTTTAAGGAGTAACTAGTAATCAGTAATCGGATTACTTTTTCAAAGTAACTGTATAGTAACTAAGTTACTATTTTAAGGAGTAACTAGTAATCAGTAATCGGGAGATACCTCACTCATATATCAGAAAACCTTGGTTAATTTCTTAACCTTAAGATCTTGAGCTGTGGAGAGCTTTCTTTTTCCTCCTCTGTTCGCGTGACAGGCCTCCAAATGAACCAAGTAACGTTTAAAGTAACTTGTAATCGGATTACTTTTTCAAAGTAACTTTATAGTAACTAAGTTACTATTTTAAGGAGTAACTAGTAATCAGTAATCAGATTACTTTTTCAAAGTAACTGTATAGTAACTAAATTACTATTTTAAGGAGTAACTAGTAATCAGTAATCGGATTACTTTTTCAAAGTAACTGTATAGTAACTAAGTTACTATTTTAAGGAGTAACTAGTAATCAGTAATCGGATTACTTTTTCAAAGTAACTGTATAGTAACTAAGTTACTATTTTAAGGAGTAACTAGTAATCAGTAATCGGATTACTTTTTCAAAGTAACTGTATAGTAACTAAGTTACTATTTTAAGGAGTAACTAGTAATCAGTAATCGGATTACTTTTTCAAAGTAACTGTATAGTAACTAAATTACTACTTTTAGAAGTAACTAGTAATCAGTAATCGGATTACTTTTTCAAAGTAATTGTATAGTAACTAAGTTACTATTTTAAGGAGTAACTAGTAATCAGTAATCGGGAGATACCTCACTCATATCAGAAAACCTTGGTTAATTTCTTAACCTTAAGATCTTGAGCTGTGGAGAGCTTTTTTTTCCTCCTCTGTTCGCGTGACAGGCCTCCAAATGAACCAAGTAACGTTTAAAGTAACTTGTAATCTAATTCAGTTACTTTTTAAGATCAAGTAATCAGTAAAGTAACTAAATTACTATTTTAAGGAGTAACTAGTAATCAGTAATCGGATTACTTTTTCAAAGTAACTGTATAGTAACTAAATTACTATTTTAAGGAGTAACTAGTAATCAGTAATCGGATGACTTTTTCAAAGTAACTGTATAGTGACTAAGTTACTATTTTAAGGAGTAACAAGTAATCAGTAATCGGGAGATATCTCACTCATCAGAAAACCTTGGTTAATTTCTTAACCTTAAGATATTGAGCTGTGGAGAGCTTTTTTTTCCTCCTCTGTTCGCGTGACAGGCCTCCAAATGAACCAAGTAACGTTTAAAGTAACTTGTAATCTAATTTAGTTACTTTTTAAGATCAAGTAATCAGTAAAGTAACTAAATTACAATTTTAAGGAGTAACTAGTAATCAGTAATCGGATTACTTTTTCAAAGTAACTATATAGTAACTAAGTTACTATTTTAGGGAGTAACTAGTAATCAGTAATCGGATTACTTTTTCAAAGTAACTGTTTAGTAACTAAGTTACTATTTTAAGGAGTAACTAGTTATCAGTAATCGGAAGATACCTCACTCATATATCAGAAAACCTTGGTTAATTTCTTAACCTTAAGATCTTGAGCTGTGGAGAGCTTTTTTTTCCTCCTCTGTTCGCGTGACAGGCCTCCAAATGAACCAAGTAACGTTTAAAGTAACTTATAATCTAATTTAGTTACTTTTTAAGATCAAGTAATCAGTAAAGTAACTAAATTACAATTTTAAGGAGTAACTAGTAATCAGTTATCGGATTACTTTTTCAAAGTAACTATATAGTAACTAAGTTACTATTTTAAGGAGTAACTAGTAATCAGTAATCGGATTACTTTTTCAAAGTACTTGTATAGTAACTAAGTTACTATTTTAAGGAGTAACTAGTAATCAGTAATCGGGAGATACCTCACTCATCAGAAAACCTTGGTTAATTTCTTAACCTTAAGATCTTGAGCTGTGGAGAGCTTTCTTTTTCCTCCTCTGTTCGCGTGACAGGCCTCCAAATGAACCAAGTAACGTTTAAAGTAACTTGTAATCGGATTACTTTTTCAAAGTAACTTTATAATAACTAAGTTACTATTTTAAGGAGTAACTACTGATCAGTAATCGGATTACTTTTTCAAAGTAACTGTATAGTAACTAAATTACTATTTTAAGGAGTAACTAGTAATCAGTAATCGGATTACTTTTTAAAAGTAACTGTATAGTAACTAAGTTACTATTTTAAGGAGTAACTAGTAATCAGTAATCGGATTACTTTTTCAAAGTAACTGTATAGTAACTAAGTTACTATTTTAAGGAGTAACTAGTAATCAGTAATCGGATTACTTTTTCAAAGTAACTGTATAGTAACTAAGTTACTATTTTAAGGAGTAACTAGTAATCAGTAATCGGATTACTTTTTCAAAGTAACTGTATAGTAACTAAGTTACTATTTTAAGGAGTAACTAGTAATCAGTAATCGGGAGATACCTCACTCATATCAGAAAACCTTGGTTAATTTCTTAACCTTAAGATCTTGAGCTGTGGAGAGCTTTCTTTTTCCTCCTCTGTTCGCGTGACAGGCCTCCAAATGAACCAAGTAACGTTTAAAGTAACTTGTAATCGGATTACTTTTTCAAAGTAACTTTATAGTAACTAAGTTACTATTTTAAGGAGTAACTAGTAATCAGTAATCAGATTACTTTTTCAAAGTAACTGTATAGTAACTAAATTACTATTTTAAGGAGTAACTAGTAATCAGTAATCGGATTACTTTTTCAAAGTAACTGTATAGTAACTAAGTTACTATTTTAAGGAGTAACTAGTAATCAGTAATCGGATTACTTTTTCAAAGTAACTGTATAGTAACTAAGTTACTATTTTAAGGAGTAACTAGTAATCAGTAATCGGATTACTTTTTCAAAGTAACTGTATAGTAACTAAGTTACTATTTTAAGGAGTAACTAGTAATCAGTAATCGGATTACTTTTTCAAAGTAACTGTATAGTAACTAAATTACTACTTTTAGAAGTAACTAGTAATCAGTAATCGGATTACTTTTTCAAAGTAATTGTATAGTAACTAAGTTACTATTTTAAGGAGTAACTAGTAATCAGTAATCGGGAGATACCTCACTCATATCAGAAAACCTTGGTTAATTTCTTAACCTTAAGATCTTGAGCTGTGGAGAGCTTTTTTTTCCTCCTCTGTTCGCGTGACAGGCCTCCAAATGAACCAAGTAACGTTTAAAGTAACTTGTAATCTAATTCAGTTACTTTTTAAGATCAAGTAATCAGTAAAGTAACTAAATTACTATTTTAAGGAGTAACTAGTAATCAGTAATCGGATTACTTTTTCAAAGTAACTGTATAGTAACTAAATTACTATTTTAAGGAGTAACTAGTAATCAGTAATCGGATGACTTTTTCAAAGTAACTGTATAGTGACTAAGTTACTATTTTAAGGAGTAACAAGTAATCAGTAATCGGGAGATATCTCACTCATCAGAAAACCTTGGTTAATTTCTTAACCTTAAGATATTGAGCTGTGGAGAGCTTTTTTTTCCTCCTCTGTTCGCGTGACAGGCCTCCAAATGAACCAAGTAACGTTTAAAGTAACTTGTAATCTAATTTAGTTACTTTTTAAGATCAAGTAATCAGTAAAGTAACTAAATTACAATTTTAAGGAGTAACTAGTAATCAGTAATCGGATTACTTTTTCAAAGTAACTGTATAGTAACTAAGTTACTATTTTAGGGAGTAACTAGTAATCAGTAATCGGATTACTTTTTCAAAGTAACTATATAGTAACTAAGTTACTATTTTAAGGAGTAACTAGTAATCAGTAATCGGATTACTTTTTCAAAGTACTTGTATAGTAACTAAGTTACTATTTTAAGGAGTAACTAGTAATCAGTAATCGGGAGATACCTCACTCATCAGAAAACCTTGGTTAATTTCTTAACCTTAAGATCTTGAGCTGTGGAGAGCTTTCTTTTTCCTCCTCTGTTCGCGTGACAGGCCTCCAAATGAACCAAGTAACGTTTAAAGTAACTTGTAATCGGATTACTTTTTCAAAGTAACTTTATAGTAACTAAGTTACTATTTTAAGGAGTAACTACTGATCAGTAATCGGATTACTTTTTCAAAGTAACTGTATAGTAACTAAATTACTATTTTAAGGAGTAACTAGTAATCAGTAATCGGATTACTTTTTAAAAGTAACTGTATAGTAACTAAGTTACTATTTTAAGGAGTAACTAGTAATCAGTAATCGGATTACTTTTTCAAAGTAACTGTATAGTAACTAAGTTACTATTTTAAGGAGTAACTAGTAATCAGTAATCGGATTACTTTTTCAAAGTAACTGTATAGTAACTAAGTTACTATTTTAAGGAGTAACTAGTAATCAGTAATCGGATTACTTTTTCAAAGTAACTGTATAGTAACTAAGTTACTATTTTAAGGAGTAACTAGTAATCAGTAATCGGGAGATACCTCACTCATATATCAGAAAACCTTGGTTAATTTCTTAACCTTAAGATCTTGAGCTGTGGAGAGCTTTCTTTTTCCTCCTCTGTTCGCGTGACAGGCCTCCAAATGAACCAAGTAACGTTTAAAGTAACTTGTAATCGGATTACTTTTTCAAAGTAACTTTATAGTAACTAAGTTACTATTTTAAGGAGTAACTAGTAATCAGTAATCGGATTACTTTTTCAAAGTAACTGTATAGTAACTAAGTTACTATTTTAAGGAGTAACTAGTAATCAGTAATCGGATTACTTTTTCAAAGTAACTGTATAGTAACTAAGTTACTATTTTAAGGAGTAACTAGTAATCAGTAATCGGATTACTTTTTCAAAGTAACTGTATAGTAACTAAGTTACTATTTTAAGGAGTAACTAGTAATCAGTAATCGGATTACTTTTTCAAAGTAACTGTATAGTAACTAAGTTACTATTTTAAGGAGTAACTAGTAATCAGTAATCGGATTACTTTTTCAAAGTAACTGTATAGTAACTAAATTACTACTTTTAGAAGTAACTAGTAATCAGTAATCGGATTACTTTTTCAAAGTAATTGTATAGTAACTAAGTTACTATTTTAAGGAGTAACTAGTAATCAGTAATCGGGAGATACCTCACTCATATCAGAAAACCTTGGTTAATTTCTTAACCTTAAGATCTTGAGCTGTGGAGAGCTTTTTTTTCCTCCTCTGTTCGCGTGACAGGCCTCCAAATGAACCAAGTAACGTTTAAAGTAACTTGTAATCTAATTCAGTTACTTTTTAAGATCAAGTAATCAGTAAAGTAACTAAATTATAATTTTAAGGAGTAACTAGTAATCAGTAATCGGATTACTTTTTCAAAGTAACTGTATAGTAACTAAATTACTATTTTAAGGAGTAACTAGTAATCAGTAATCGGATGACTTTTTCAAAGTAACTGTATAGTGACTAAGTTACTATTTTAAGGAGTAACAAGTAATCAGTAATCGGGAGATATCTCACTCATCAGAAAACCTTGGTTAATTTCTTAACCTTAAGATATTGAGCTGTGGAGAGCTTTTTTTTCCTCCTCTGTTCGCGTGACAGGCCTCCAAATGAACCAAGTAACGTTTAAAGTAACTTGTAATCTAATTTAGTTACTTTTTAAGATCAAGTAATCAGTAAAGTAACTAAATTACAATTTTAAGGAGTAACTAGTAATCAGTAATCGGATTACTTTTTCAAAGTAACTATATAGTAACTAAGTTACTATTTTAGGGAGTAACTAGTAATCAGTAATCGGATTACTTTTTCAAAGTAACTGTTTAGTAACTAAGTTACTATTTTAAGGAGTAACTAGTTATCAGTAATCGGAAGATACCTCACTCATATATCAGAAAACCTTGGTTAATTTCTTAACCTTAAGATCTTGAGCTGTGGAGAGCTTTTTTTTCCTCCTCTGTTCGCGTGACAGGCCTCCAAATGAACCAAGTAACGTTTAAAGTAACTTATAATCTAATTTAGTTACTTTTTAAGATCAAGTAATCAGTAAAGTAACTAAATTACAATTTTAAGGAGTAACTAGTAATCAGTTATCGGATTACTTTTTCAAAGTAACTATATAGTAACTAAGTTACTATTTTAAGGAGTAACTAGTAATCAGTAATCGGATTACTTTTTCAAAGTACTTGTATAGTAACTAAGTTACTATTTTAAGGAGTAACTAGTAATCAGTAATCGGGAGATACCTCACTCATCAGAAAACCTTGGTTAATTTCTTAACCTTAAGATCTTGAGCTGTGGAGAGCTTTCTTTTTCCTCCTCTGTTCGCGTGACAGGCCTCCAAATGAACCAAGTAACGTTTAAAGTAACTTGTAATCGGATTACTTTTTCAAAGTAACTTTATAATAACTAAGTTACTATTTTAAGGAGTAACTACTGATCAGTAATCGGATTACTTTTTCAAAGTAACTGTATAGTAACTAAATTACTATTTTAAGGAGTAACTAGTAATCAGTAATCGGATTACTTTTTAAAAGTAACTGTATAGTAACTAAGTTACTATTTTAAGGAGTAACTAGTAATCAGTAATCGGATTACTTTTTCAAAGTAACTGTATAGTAACTAAGTTACTATTTTAAGGAGTAACTAGTAATCAGTAATCGGATTACTTTTTCAAAGTAACTGTATAGTAACTAAGTTACTATTTTAAGGAGTAACTAGTAATCAGTAATCGGATTACTTTTTCAAAGTAACTGTATAGTAACTAAGTTACTATTTTAAGGAGTAACTAGTAATCAGTAATCGGGAGATACCTCACTCATATCAGAAAACCTTGGTTAATTTCTTAACCTTAAGATCTTGAGCTGTGGAGAGCTTTCTTTTTCCTCCTCTGTTCGCGTGACAGGCCTCCAAATGAACCAAGTAACGTTTAAAGTAACTTGTAATCGGATTACTTTTTCAAAGTAACTTTATAGTAACTAAGTTACTATTTTAAGGAGTAACTAGTAATCAGTAATCAGATTACTTTTTCAAAGTAACTGTATAGTAACTAAATTACTATTTTAAGGAGTAACTAGTAATCAGTAATCGGATTACTTTTTCAAAGTAACTGTATAGTAACTAAGTTACTATTTTAAGGAGTAACTAGTAATCAGTAATCGGATTACTTTTTCAAAGTAACTGTATAGTAACTAAGTTACTATTTTAAGGAGTAACTAGTAATCAGTAATCGGATTACTTTTTCAAAGTAATTGTATAGTAACTAAGTTACTATTTTAAGGAGTAACTAGTAATCAGTAATCGGGAGATACCTCACTCATATCAGAAAACCTTGGTTAATTTCTTAACCTTAAGATCTTGAGCTGTGGAGAGCTTTTTTTTCCTCCTCTGTTCGCGTGACAGGCCTCCAAATGAACCAAGTAACGTTTAAAGTAACTTGTAATCTAATTCAGTTACTTTTTAAGATCAAGTAATCAGTAAAGTAACTAAATTACTATTTTAAGGAGTAACTAGTAATCAGTAATCGGATTACTTTTTCAAAGTAACTGTATAGTAACTAAATTACTATTTTAAGGAGTAACTAGTAATCAGTAATCGGATGACTTTTTCAAAGTAACTGTATAGTGACTAAGTTACTATTTTAAGGAGTAACAAGTAATCAGTAATCGGGAGATATCTCACTCATCAGAAAACCTTGGTTAATTTCTTAACCTTAAGATATTGAGCTGTGGAGAGCTTTTTTTTCCTCCTCTGTTCGCGTGACAGGCCTCCAAATGAACCAAGTAACGTTTAAAGTAACTTGTAATCTAATTTAGTTACTTTTTAAGATCAAGTAATCAGTAAAGTAACTAAATTACAATTTTAAGGAGTAACTAGTAATCAGTAATCGGATTACTTTTTCAAAGTAACTATATAGTAACTAAGTTACTATTTTAGGGAGTAACTAGTAATCAGTAATCGGATTACTTTTTCAAAGTAACTGTTTAGTAACTAAGTTACTATTTTAAGGAGTAACTAGTTATCAGTAATCGGAAGATACCTCACTCATATATCAGAAAACCTTGGTTAATTTCTTAACCTTAAGATCTTGAGCTGTGGAGAGCTTTTTTTTCCTCCTCTGTTCGCGTGACAGGCCTCCAAATGAACCAAGTAACGTTTAAAGTAACTTATAATCTAATTTAGTTACTTTTTAAGATCAAGTAATCAGTAAAGTAACTAAATTACAATTTTAAGGAGTAACTAGTAATCAGTTATCGGATTACTTTTTCAAAGTAACTATATAGTAACTAAGTTACTATTTTAAGGAGTAACTAGTAATCAGTAATCGGATTACTTTTTCAAAGTACTTGTATAGTAACTAAGTTACTATTTTAAGGAGTAACTAGTAATCAGTAATCGGGAGATACCTCACTCATCAGAAAACCTTGGTTAATTTCTTAACCTTAAGATCTTGAGCTGTGGAGAGCTTTCTTTTTCCTCCTCTGTTCGCGTGACAGGCCTCCAAATGAACCAAGTAACGTTTAAAGTAACTTGTAATCGGATTACTTTTTCAAAGTAACTTTATAGTAACTAAGTTACTATTTTAAGGAGTAACTACTGATCAGTAATCGGATTACTTTTTCAAAGTAACTGTATAGTAACTAAATTACTATTTTAAGGAGTAACTAGTAATCAGTAATCGGATTACTTTTTAAAAGTAACTGTATAGTAACTAAGTTACTATTTTAAGGAATAACTAGTAATCAGTAATCGGATTACTTTTTCAAAGTAACTGTATAGTAACTAAGTTACTATTTTAAGGAGTAACTAGTAATCAGTAATCGGATTACTTTTTCAAAGTAACTGTTTAGTAACTAAGTTACTATTTTAAGGAGTAACTAGTAATCAGTAATCGGATTACTTTTTCAAAGTAACTGTATAGTAACTAAGTTACTATTTTAAGGAGTAACTAGTAATCAGTAATCGGGAGATACCTCACTCATATCAGAAAACCTTGGTTAATTTCTTAACCTTAAGATCTTGAGCTGTGGAGAGCTTTCTTTTTCCTCCTCTGTTCGCGTGACAGGCCTCCAAATGAACCAAGTAACGTTTAAAGTAACTTGTAATCGGATTACTTTTTCAAAGTAACTTTATAGTAACTAAGTTACTATTTTAAGGAGTAACTAGTAATCAGTAATCAGATTACTTTTTCAAAGTAACTGTATAGTAACTAAATTACTATTTTAAGGAGTAACTAGTAATCAGTAATCGGATTACTTTTTCAAAGTAACTGTATAGTAACTAAGTTACTATTTTAAGGAGTAACTAGTAATCAGTAATCGGATTACTTTTTCAAAGTAACTGTATAGTAACTAAGTTACTATTTTAAGGAGTAACTAGTAATCAGTAATCGGATTACTTTTTCAAAGTAACTGTATAGTAACTAAGTTACTATTTTAAGGAGTAACTAGTAATCAGTAATCGGATTACTTTTTCAAAGTAACTGTATAGTAACTAAATTACTACTTTTAGAAGTAACTAGTAATCAGTAATCGGATTACTTTTTCAAAGTAATTGTATAGTAACTAAGTTACTATTTTAAGGAGTAACTAGTAATCAGTAATCGGGAGATACCTCACTCATATCAGAAAACCTTGGTTAATTTCTTAACCTTAAGATCTTGAGCTGTGGAGAGCTTTTTTTTCCTCCTCTGTTCGCGTGACAGGCCTCCAAATGAACCAAGTAACGTTTAAAGTAACTTGTAATCTAATTCAGTTACTTTTTAAGATCAAGTAATCAGTAAAGTAACTAAATTACTATTTTAAGGAGTAACTAGTAATCAGTAATCGGATTACTTTTTCAAAGTAACTGTATAGTAACTAAATTACTATTTTAAGGAGTAACTAGTAATCAGTAATCGGATGACTTTTTCAAAGTAACTGTATAGTGACTAAGTTACTATTTTAAGGAGTAACAAGTAATCAGTAATCGGGAGATATCTCACTCATCAGAAAACCTTGGTTAATTTCTTAACCTTAAGATATTGAGCTGTGGAGAGCTTTTTTTTCCTCCTCTGTTCGCGTGACAGGCCTCCAAATGAACCAAGTAACGTTTAAAGTAACTTGTAATCGGATTACTTTTTCAAAGTAACTTTATAGTAACTAAGTTACTATTTTAAGGAGTAACTAGTAATCAGTAATCAGATTACTTTTTCAAAGTAACTGCATAGTAACTAAATTACTATTTTAAGGAGTAACTAGTAATCAGTAATCGGATTACTTTTTCAAAGTAACTATATAGTAACTAAGTTACCATTTTAAGGAGTAACTAGTAATCAGTAATCGGATTACTTTTTCAAAGTAACTGTATAGTAACTAAGTTACTATTTTAAGGAGTAACTAGTAATCAGTAATCGGGAGATACCTCACTCATATATCAGAAAACCTTGGTTAATTTCTTAACCTTAAGATCTTGAGCTGTGGAGAGCTTTCTTTTTCCTCCTCTGTTCGCGTGACAGGCCTCCAAATGAACCAAGTAACGTTTAAAGTAACTTGTAATCGGATTACTTTTTCAAAGTAACTTTATAGTAACTAAGTTACTATTTTAAGGAGTAACTAGTGATCAGTAATCGGATTACTTTTTCAAAGTAACTGTATAGTAACTAAATTACTATTTTAAGGAGTAACTAGTAATCAGTAATCGGATTACTTTTTCAAAGTAACTATATAGTAACTAAGTTACTATTTTAAGGAGTAACTAGTAATCAGTAATCGGATTACTTTTTCAAAGTAACTGTATAGTAACTAAATTACTACTTTTAGAAGTAACTAGTAATCAGTAATCGGATTACTTTTTCAAAGTAATTGTATAGTAACTAAGTTACTATTTTAAGGAGTAACTAGTAATCAGTAATCGGGAGATACCTCACTCATATCAGAAAACCTTGGTTAATTTCTTAACCTTAAGAGCTTGAGCTGTGGAGAGCTTTTTTTTCCTCCTCTGTTCGCGTGACAGGCCTCCAAATGAACCAAGTAACGTTTAAAGTAACTTGTAATCTAATTCAGTTACTTTTTAAGATCAAGTAATCAGTAAAGTAACTAAATTACTATTTTAAGGAGTAACTAGTAATCAGTAATCGGATTACTTTTTCAAAGTAACTGTATAGTAACTAAATTACTATTTTAAGGAGTAACTAGTAATCAGTAATCGGATGACTTTTTCAAAGTAACTGTATAGTGACTAAGTTACTATTTTAAGGAGTAACAAGTAATCAGTAATCGGGAGATATCTCACTCATCAGAAAACCTTGGTTAATTTCTTAACCTTAAGATATTGAGCTGTGGAGAGCTTTTTTTTCCTCCTCTGTTCGCGTGACAGGCCTCCAAATGAACCAAGTAACGTTTAAAGTAACTTGTAATCTAATTTAGTTACTTTTTAAGATCAAGTAATCAGTAAAGTAACTAAATTACAATTTTAAGGAGTAACTAGTAATCAGTAATCGGATTACTTTTTCAAAGTAACTATATAGTAACTAAGTTACTATTTTAGGGAGTAACTAGTAATCAGTAATCGGATTACTTTTTCAAAGTAACTGTTTAGTAACTAAGTTACTATTTTAAGGAGTAACTAGTTATCAGTAATCGGGAGATACCTCACTCATATATCAGAAAACCTTGGTTAATTTCTTAACCTTAAGATATTGAGCTGTGGAGAGCTTTTTTTTCCTCCTCTGTTCGCGTGACAGGCCTCCAAATGAACCAAGTAACGTTTAAAGTAACTTGTAATCTAATTTAGTTACTTTTTAAGATCAAGTAATCAGTAAAGTAACTAAATTACAATTTTAAGGAGTAACTAGTAATCAGTAATCGGATTACTTTTTCAAAGTAACTATATAGTAACTAAGTTACTATTTTAGGGAGTAACTAGTAATCAGTAATCGGATTACTTTTTCAAAGTAACTGTTTAGTAACTAAGTTACTATTTTAAGGAGTAACTAGTTATCAGTAATCGGAAGATACCTCACTCATATATCAGAAAACCTTGGTTAATTTCTTAACCTTAAGATCTTGAGCTGTGGAGAGCTTTTTTTTCCTCCTCTGTTCGCGTGACAGGCCTCCAAATGAACCAAGTAACGTTTAAAGTAACTTATAATCTAATTTAGTTACTTTTTAAGATCAAGTAATCAGTAAAGTAACTAAATTACAATTTTAAGGAGTAACTAGTAATCAGTTATCGGATTACTTTTTCAAAGTAACTATATAGTAACTAAGTTACTATTTTAAGGAGTAACTAGTAATCAGTAATCGGATTACTTTTTCAAAGTACTTGTATAGTAACTAAGTTACTATTTTAAGGAGTAACTAGTAATCAGTAATCGGGAGATACCTCACTCATCAGAAAACCTTGGTTAATTTCTTAACCTTAAGATCTTGAGCTGTGGAGAGCTTTCTTTTTCCTCCTCTGTTCGCGTGACAGGCCTCCAAATGAACCAAGTAACGTTTAAAGTAACTTGTAATCGGATTACTTTTTCAAAGTAACTTTATAGTAACTAAGTTACTATTTTAAGGAGTAACTACTGATCAGTAATCGGATTACTTTTTCAAAGTAACTGTATAGTAACTAAATTACTATTTTAAGGAGTAACTAGTAATCAGTAATCGGATTACTTTTTAAAAGTAACTGTATAGTAACTAAGTTACTATTTTAAGGAGTAACTAGTAATCAGTAATCGGATTACTTTTTCAAAGTAACTGTATAGTAACTAAGTTACTATTTTAAGGAGTAACTAGTAATCAGTAATCGGATTACTTTTTCAAAGTAACTGTATAGTAACTAAGTTACTATTTTAAGGAGTAACTAGTAATCAGTAATCGGGAGATACCTCACTCATATATCAGAAAACCTTGGTTAATTTCTTAACCTTAAAGGCCTACTTCACCGGTTTGAATATGAAGGTGTATTGAATTCTGAGATCCTATGTAGTATAAATGTGCGAAAAAAATTAAAATCGGTTCATCCTAGCCTGAGAAAAGGCAGAAAGAGTGTTTTTTTTAACCCTATATTTCTCTTTCTCGTGACATCACAGAAAGAGAAATATAGGGTTAAAAAAAAACGTACTTTGTAAATATTACTGTGATGTCACAGTAAAAGACATCACAGTAATATTTACAAAGTAAGTTTTTTTTTAACCCTATATTTCTCTTTCTGTGATGTCACGAAAAAACACTCTTTCTGCCTTTTCTCAGGCTAGGATGAACCGATTTCAATTTTTTTCGCACATTTATACTACATAGGATCTCAGAATTCAATACACCTTCATATTCAAACCGGTGAAGTAGGCCTTTAAGATCTTGAGCTGTGGAGAGCTTTCTTTTTCCTCCTCTGTTCGCGTGACAGGCCTCCAAATGAACCAAGTAACGTTTAAAGTAACTTGTAATCGGATTACTTTTTCAAAGTAACTTTATAGTAACTAAGTTACTATTTTAAGGAGTAACTAGTAATCAGTAATCAGATTACTTTTTCAAAGTAACTGTATAGTAACTAAATTACTATTTTAAGGAGTAACTAGTAATCAGTAATCGGATTACTTTTTCAAAGTAACTGTATAGTAACTAAGTTACTATTTTAAGGAGTAACTAGTAATCAGTAATCGGATTACTTTTTCAAAGTAACTGTATAGTAACTAAGTTACTATTTTAAGGAGTAACTAGTAATCAGTAATCGGATTACTTTTTCAAAGTAACTGTATAGTAACTAAATTACTACTTTTAGAAGTAACTAGTAATCAGTAATCGGATTACTTTTTCAAAGTAATTGTATAGTAACTAAGTTACTATTTTAAGGAGTAACTAGTAATCAGTAATCGGGAGATACCTCACTCATATCAGAAAACCTTGGTTAATTTCTTAACCTTAAGATCTTGAGCTGTGGAGAGCTTTTTTTTCCTCCTCTGTTCGCGTGACAGGCCTCCAAATGAACCAAGTAACGTTTAAAGTAACTTGTAATCTAATTCAGTTACTTTTTAAGATCAAGTAATCAGTAAAGTAACTAAATTACTATTTTAAGGAGTAACTAGTAATCAGTAATCGGATTACTTTTTCAAAGTAACTGTATAGTAACTAAATTACTATTTTAAGGAGTAACTAGTAATCAGTAATCGGATGACTTTTTCAAAGTAACTGTATAGTGACTAAGTTACTATTTTAAGGAGTAACAAGTAATCAGTAATCGGGAGATATCTCACTCATCAGAAAACCTTGGTTAATTTCTTAACCTTAAGATATTGAGCTGTGGAGAGCTTTTTTTTCCTCCTCTGTTCGCGTGACAGGCCTCCAAATGAACCAAGTAACGTTTAAAGTAACTTGTAATCTAATTTAGTTACTTTTTAAGATCAAGTAATCAGTAAAGTAACTAAATTACAATTTTAAGGAGTAACTAGTAATCAGTAATCGGATTACTTTTTCAAAGTAACTATATAGTAACTAAGTTACTATTTTAGGGAGTAACTAGTAATCAGTAATCGGATTACTTTTTCAAAGTAACTGTTTAGTAACTAAGTTACTATTTTAAGGAGTAACTAGTTATCAGTAATCGGAAGATACCTCACTCATATATCAGAAAACCTTGGTTAATTTCTTAACCTTAAGATCTTGAGCTGTGGAGAGCTTTTTTTTCCTCCTCTGTTCGCGTGACAGGCCTCCAAATGAACCAAGTAACGTTTAAAGTAACTTATAATCTAATTTAGTTACTTTTTAAGATCAAGTAATCAGTAAAGTAACTAAATTACAATTTTAAGGAGTAACTAGTAATCAGTTATCGGATTACTTTTTCAAAGTAACTATATAGTAACTAAGTTACTATTTTAAGGAGTAACTAGTAATCAGTAATCGGATTACTTTTTCAAAGTACTTGTATAGTAACTAAGTTACTATTTTAAGGAGTAACTAGTAATCAGTAATCGGGAGATACCTCACTCATCAGAAAACCTTGGTTAATTTCTTAACCTTAAGATCTTGAGCTGTGGAGAGCTTTCTTTTTCCTCCTCTGTTCGCGTGACAGGCCTCCAAATGAACCAAGTAACGTTTAAAGTAACTTGTAATCGGATTACTTTTTCAAAGTAACTTTATAGTAACTAAGTTACTATTTTAAGGAGTAACTACTGATCAGTAATCGGATTACTTTTTCAAAGTAACTGTATAGTAACTAAATTACTATTTTAAGGAGTAACTAGTAATCAGTAATCGGATTACTTTTTAAAAGTAACTGTATAGTAACTAAGTTACTATTTTAAGGAATAACTAGTAATCAGTAATCGGATTACTTTTTCAAAGTAACTGTATAGTAACTAAGTTACTATTTTAAGGAGTAACTAGTAATCAGTAATCGGATTACTTTTTCAAAGTAACTGTTTAGTAACTAAGTTACTATTTTAAGGAGTAACTAGTAATCAGTAATCGGATTACTTTTTCAAAGTAACTGTATAGTAACTAAGTTACTATTTTAAGGAGTAACTAGTAATCAGTAATCGGGAGATACCTCACTCATATCAGAAAACCTTGGTTAATTTCTTAACCTTAAGATCTTGAGCTGTGGAGAGCTTTCTTTTTCCTCCTCTGTTCGCGTGACAGGCCTCCAAATGAACCAAGTAACGTTTAAAGTAACTTGTAATCGGATTACTTTTTCAAAGTAACTTTATAGTAACTAAGTTACTATTTTAAGGAGTAACTAGTAATCAGTAATCAGATTACTTTTTCAAAGTAACTGTATAGTAACTAAATTACTATTTTAAGGAGTAACTAGTAATCAGTAATCGGATTACTTTTTCAAAGTAACTGTATAGTAACTAAGTTACTATTTTAAGGAGTAACTAGTAATCAGTAATCGGATTACTTTTTCAAAGTAACTGTATAGTAACTAAGTTACTATTTTAAGGAGTAACTAGTAATCAGTAATCGGATTACTTTTTCAAAGTAACTGTATAGTAACTAAGTTACTATTTTAAGGAGTAACTAGTAATCAGTAATCGGATTACTTTTTCAAAGTAACTGTATAGTAACTAAATTACTACTTTTAGAAGTAACTAGTAATCAGTAATCGGATTACTTTTTCAAAGTAATTGTATAGTAACTAAGTTACTATTTTAAGGAGTAACTAGTAATCAGTAATCGGGAGATACCTCACTCATATCAGAAAACCTTGGTTAATTTCTTAACCTTAAGATCTTGAGCTGTGGAGAGCTTTTTTTTCCTCCTCTGTTCGCGTGACAGGCCTCCAAATGAACCAAGTAACGTTTAAAGTAACTTGTAATCTAATTCAGTTACTTTTTAAGATCAAGTAATCAGTAAAGTAACTAAGTTACTATTTTAAGGAGTAACTAGTAATCAGTAATCGGATTACTTTTTCAAAGTAACTGTATAGTAACTAAATTACTATTTTAAGGAGTAACTAGTAATCAGTAATCGGATGACTTTTTCAAAGTAACTGTATAGTGACTAAGTTACTATTTTAAGGAGTAACAAGTAATCAGTAATCGGGAGATATCTCACTCATCAGAAAACCTTGGTTAATTTCTTAACCTTAAGATATTGAGCTGTGGAGAGCTTTTTTTTCCTCCTCTGTTCGCGTGACAGGCCTCCAAATGAACCAAGTAACGTTTAAAGTAACTTGTAATCGGATTACTTTTTCAAAGTAACTTTATAGTAACTAAGTTACTATTTTAAGGAGTAACTAGTAATCAGTAATCAGATTACTTTTTCAAAGTAACTGTATAGTAACTAAATTACTATTTTAAGGAGTAACTAGTAATCAGTAATCGGATTACTTTTTCAAAGTAACTATATAGTAACTAAGTTACCATTTTAAGGAGTAACTAGTAATCAGTAATCGGATTACTTTTTCAAAGTAACTGTATAGTAACTAAGTTACTATTTTAAGGAGTAACTAGTAATCAGTAATCGGGAGATACCTCACTCATATATCAGAAAACCTTGGTTAATTTCTTAACCTTAAGATCTTGAGCTGTGGAGAGCTTTCTTTTTCCTCCTCTGTTCGCGTGACAGGCCTCCAAATGAACCAAGTAACGTTTAAAGTAACTTGTAATCGGATTACTTTTTCAAAGTAACTTTATAGTAACTAAGTTACTATTTTAAGGAGTAACTAGTGATCAGTAATCGGATTACTTTTTCAAAGTAACTGTATAGTAACTAAATTACTATTTTAAGGAGTAACTAGTAATCAGTAATCGGATTACTTTTTCAAAGTAACTATATAGTAACTAAGTTACTATTTTAAGGAGTAACTAGTAATCAGTAATCGGATTACTTTTTCAAAGTAACTGTATAGTAACTAAATTACTACTTTTAGAAGTAACTAGTAATCAGTAATCGGATTACTTTTTCAAAGTAATTGTATAGTAACTAAGTTACTATTTTAAGGAGTAACTAGTAATCAGTAATCGGGAGATACCTCACTCATATCAGAAAACCTTGGTTAATTTCTTAACCTTAAGAGCTTGAGCTGTGGAGAGCTTTTTTTTCCTCCTCTGTTCGCGTGACAGGCCTCCAAATGAACCAAGTAACGTTTAAAGTAACTTGTAATCTAATTCAGTTACTTTTTAAGATCAAGTAATCAGTAAAGTAACTAAATTACTATTTTAAGGAGTAACTAGTAATCAGTAATCGGATTACTTTTTCAAAGTAACTGTATAGTAACTAAATTACTATTTTAAGGAGTAACTAGTAATCAGTAATCGGATGACTTTTTCAAAGTAACTGTATAGTGACTAAGTTACTATTTTAAGGAGTAACAAGTAATCAGTAATCGGGAGATATCTCACTCATCAGAAAACCTTGGTTAATTTCTTAACCTTAAGATATTGAGCTGTGGAGAGCTTTTTTTTCCTCCTCTGTTCGCGTGACAGGCCTCCAAATGAACCAAGTAACGTTTAAAGTAACTTGTAATCTAATTTAGTTACTTTTTAAGATCAAGTAATCAGTAAAGTAACTAAATTACAATTTTAAGGAGTAACTAGTAATCAGTAATCGGATTACTTTTTCAAAGTAACTATATAGTAACTAAGTTACTATTTTAGGGAGTAACTAGTAATCAGTAATCGGATTACTTTTTCAAAGTAACTGTTTAGTAACTAAGTTACTATTTTAAGGAGTAACTAGTTATCAGTAATCGGGAGATACCTCACTCATATATCAGAAAACCTTGGTTAATTTCTTAACCTTAAGATATTGAGCTGTGGAGAGCTTTTTTTTCCTCCTCTGTTCGCGTGACAGGCCTCCAAATGAACCAAGTAACGTTTAAAGTAACTTGTAATCTAATTTAGTTACTTTTTAAGATCAAGTAATCAGTAAAGTAACTAAATTACAATTTTAAGGAGTAACTAGTAATCAGTAATCGGATTACTTTTTCAAAGTAACTATATAGTAACTAAGTTACTATTTTAGGGAGTAACTAGTAATCAGTAATCGGATTACTTTTTCAAAGTAACTGTTTAGTAACTAAGTTACTATTTTAAGGAGTAACTAGTTATCAGTAATCGGAAGATACCTCACTCATATATCAGAAAACCTTGGTTAATTTCTTAACCTTAAGATCTTGAGCTGTGGAGAGCTTTTTTTTCCTCCTCTGTTCGCGTGACAGGCCTCCAAATGAACCAAGTAACGTTTAAAGTAACTTATAATCTAATTTAGTTACTTTTTAAGATCAAGTAATCAGTAAAGTAACTAAATTACAATTTTAAGGAGTAACTAGTAATCAGTTATCGGATTACTTTTTCAAAGTAACTATATAGTAACTAAGTTACTATTTTAAGGAGTAACTAGTAATCAGTAATCGGATTACTTTTTCAAAGTACTTGTATAGTAACTAAGTTACTATTTTAAGGAGTAACTAGTAATCAGTAATCGGGAGATACCTCACTCATCAGAAAACCTTGGTTAATTTCTTAACCTTAAGATCTTGAGCTGTGGAGAGCTTTCTTTTTCCTCCTCTGTTCGCGTGACAGGCCTCCAAATGAACCAAGTAACGTTTAAAGTAACTTGTAATCGGATTACTTTTTCAAAGTAACTTTATAGTAACTAAGTTACTATTTTAAGGAGTAACTACTGATCAGTAATCGGATTACTTTTTCAAAGTAACTGTATAGTAACTAAATTACTATTTTAAGGAGTAACTAGTAATCAGTAATCGGATTACTTTTTAAAAGTAACTGTATAGTAACTAAGTTACTATTTTAAGGAGTAACTAGTAATCAGTAATCGGATTACTTTTTCAAAGTAACTGTATAGTAACTAAGTTACTATTTTAAGGAGTAACTAGTAATCAGTAATCGGATTACTTTTTCAAAGTAACTGTATAGTAACTAAGTTACTATTTTAAGGAGTAACTAGTAATCAGTAATCGGGAGATACCTCACTCATATATCAGAAAACCTTGGTTAATTTCTTAACCTTAAGATCTTGAGCTGTGGAGAGCTTTCTTTTTCCTCCTCTGTTCGCGTGACAGGCCTCCAAATGAACCAAGTAACGTTTAAAGTAACTTGTAATCGGATTACTTTTTCAAAGTAACTTTATAGTAACTAAGTTACTATTTTAAGGAGTAACTAGTAATCAGTAATCAGATTACTTTTTCAAAGTAACTGTATAGTAACTAAATTACTATTTTAAGGAGTAACTAGTAATCAGTAATCGGATTACTTTTTCAAAGTAACTGTATAGTAACTAAGTTACTATTTTAAGGAGTAACTAGTAATCAGTAATCGGATTACTTTTTCAAAGTAACTGTATAGTAACTAAGTTACTATTTTAAGGAGTAACTAGTAATCGGATTACTTTTTCAAAGTAACTGTATAGTAACTAAGTTACTATTTTAAGGAGTAACTAGTAATCAGTAATCGGATTACTTTTTCAAAGTAACTGTATAGTAACTAAATTACTACTTTTAGAAGTAACTAGTAATCAGTAATCGGATTACTTTTTCAAAGTAATTGTATAGTAACTAAGTTACTATTTTAAGGAGTAACTAGTAATCAGTAATCGGGAGATACCTCACTCATATCAGAAAACCTTGGTTAATTTCTTAACCTTAAGATCTTGAGCTGTGGAGAGCTTTCTTTTTCCTCCTCTGTTCGCGTGACAGGCCTCCAAATGAACCAAGTAACGTTTAAAGTAACTTGTAATCGGATTACTTTTTCAAAGTAACTTTATAGTAACTAAGTTACTATTTTAAGGAGTAACTAGTGATCAGTAATCGGATTACTTTTTCAAAGTAACTGTATAGTAACTAAATTACTATTTTAAGGAGTAACTAGTAATCAGTAATCGGATTACTTTTTCAAAGTAACTATATAGTAACTAAGTTACTATTTTAAGGAGTAACTAGTAATCAGTAATCGGATTACTTTTTCAAAGTAACTGTATAGTAACTAAATTACTACTTTTAGAAGTAACTAGTAATCAGTAATCGGATTACTTTTTCAAAGTAATTGTATAGTAACTAAGTTACTATTTTAAGGAGTAACTAGTAATCAGTAATCGGGAGATACCTCACTCATATCAGAAAACCTTGGTTAATTTCTTAACCTTAAGAGCTTGAGCTGTGGAGAGCTTTTTTTTCCTCCTCTGTTCGCGTGACAGGCCTCCAAATGAACCAAGTAACGTTTAAAGTAACTTGTAATCTAATTCAGTTACTTTTTAAGATCAAGTAATCAGTAAAGTAACTAAATTACTATTTTAAGGAGTAACTAGTAATCAGTAATCGGATTACTTTTTCAAAGTAACTGTATAGTAACTAAATTACTATTTTAAGGAGTAACTAGTAATCAGTAATCGGATGACTTTTTCAAAGTAACTGTATAGTGACTAAGTTACTATTTTAAGGAGTAACAAGTAATCAGTAATCGGGAGATATCTCACTCATCAGAAAACCTTGGTTAATTTCTTAACCTTAAGATATTGAGCTGTGGAGAGCTTTTTTTTCCTCCTCTGTTCGCGTGACAGGCCTCCAAATGAACCAAGTAACGTTTAAAGTAACTTGTAATCTAATTTAGTTACTTTTTAAGATCAAGTAATCAGTAAAGTAACTAAATTACAATTTTAAGGAGTAACTAGTAATCAGTAATCGGATTACTTTTTCAAAGTAACTATATAGTAACTAAGTTACTATTTTAGGGAGTAACTAGTAATCAGTAATCGGATTACTTTTTCAAAGTAACTGTTTAGTAACTAAGTTACTATTTTAAGGAGTAACTAGTTATCAGTAATCGGGAGATACCTCACTCATATATCAGAAAACCTTGGTTAATTTCTTAACCTTAAGATATTGAGCTGTGGAGAGCTTTTTTTTCCTCCTCTGTTCGCGTGACAGGCCTCCAAATGAACCAAGTAACGTTTAAAGTAACTTGTAATCTAATTTAGTTACTTTTTAAGATCAAGTAATCAGTAAAGTAACTAAATTACAATTTTAAGGAGTAACTAGTAATCAGTAATCGGATTACTTTTTCAAAGTAACTATATAGTAACTAAGTTACTATTTTAGGGAGTAACTAGTAATCAGTAATCGGATTACTTTTTCAAAGTAACTGTTTAGTAACTAAGTTACTATTTTAAGGAGTAACTAGTTATCAGTAATCGGAAGATACCTCACTCATATATCAGAAAACCTTGGTTAATTTCTTAACCTTAAGATCTTGAGCTGTGGAGAGCTTTTTTTTCCTCCTCTGTTCGCGTGACAGGCCTCCAAATGAACCAAGTAACGTTTAAAGTAACTTATAATCTAATTTAGTTACTTTTTAAGATCAAGTAATCAGTAAAGTAACTAAATTACAATTTTAAGGAGTAACTAGTAATCAGTTATCGGATTACTTTTTCAAAGTAACTATATAGTAACTAAGTTACTATTTTAAGGAGTAACTAGTAATCAGTAATCGGATTACTTTTTCAAAGTACTTGTATAGTAACTAAGTTACTATTTTAAGGAGTAACTAGTAATCAGTAATCGGGAGATACCTCACTCATCAGAAAACCTTGGTTAATTTCTTAACCTTAAGATCTTGAGCTGTGGAGAGCTTTCTTTTTCCTCCTCTGTTCGCGTGACAGGCCTCCAAATGAACCAAGTAACGTTTAAAGTAACTTGTAATCGGATTACTTTTTCAAAGTAACTTTATAGTAACTAAGTTACTATTTTAAGGAGTAACTACTGATCAGTAATCGGATTACTTTTTCAAAGTAACTGTATAGTAACTAAATTACTATTTTAAGGAGTAACTAGTAATCAGTAATCGGATTACTTTTTAAAAGTAACTGTATAGTAACTAAGTTACTATTTTAAGGAGTAACTAGTAATCAGTAATCGGATTACTTTTTCAAAGTAACTGTATAGTAACTAAGTTACTATTTTAAGGAGTAACTAGTAATCAGTAATCGGATTACTTTTTCAAAGTAACTGTATAGTAACTAAGTTACTATTTTAAGGAGTAACTAGTAATCAGTAATCGGGAGATACCTCACTCATATATCAGAAAACCTTGGTTAATTTCTTAACCTTAAGATCTTGAGCTGTGGAGAGCTTTCTTTTTCCTCCTCTGTTCGCGTGACAGGCCTCCAAATGAACCAAGTAACGTTTAAAGTAACTTGTAATCGGATTACTTTTTCAAAGTAACTTTATAGTAACTAAGTTACTATTTTAAGGAGTAACTAGTAATCAGTAATCAGATTACTTTTTCAAAGTAACTGTATAGTAACTAAATTACTATTTTAAGGAGTAACTAGTAATCAGTAATCGGATTACTTTTTCAAAGTAACTGTATAGTAACTAAGTTACTATTTTAAGGAGTAACTAGTAATCAGTAATCGGATTACTTTTTCAAAGTAACTGTATAGTAACTAAGTTACTATTTTAAGGAGTAACTAGTAATCAGTAATCGGATTACTTTTTCAAAGTAACTGTATAGTAACTAAATTACTACTTTTAGAAGTAACTAGTAATCAGTAATCGGATTACTTTTTCAAAGTAATTGTATAGTAACTAAGTTACTATTTTAAGGAGTAACTAGTAATCAGTAATCGGGAGATACCTCACTCATATCAGAAAACCTTGGTTAATTTCTTAACCTTAAGATCTTGAGCTGTGGAGAGCTTTTTTTTCCTCCTCTGTTCGCGTGACAGGCCTCCAAATGAACCAAGTAACGTTTAAAGTAACTTGTAATCTAATTCAGTTACTTTTTAAGATCAAGTAATCAGTAAAGTAACTAAATTACTATTTTAAGGAGTAACTAGTAATCAGTAATCGGATTACTTTTTCAAAGTAACTGTATAGTAACTAAATTACTATTTTAAGGAGTAACTAGTAATCAGTAATCGGATGACTTTTTCAAAGTAACTGTATAGTGACTAAGTTACTATTTTAAGGAGTAACAAGTAATCAGTAATCGGGAGATATCTCACTCATCAGAAAACCTTGGTTAATTTCTTAACCTTAAGATATTGAGCTGTGGAGAGCTTTTTTTTCCTCCTCTGTTCGCGTGACAGGCCTCCAAATGAACCAAGTAACGTTTAAAGTAACTTGTAATCTAATTTAGTTACTTTTTAAGATCAAGTAATCAGTAAAGTAACTAAATTACAATTTTAAGGAGTAACTAGTAATCAGTAATCGGATTACTTTTTCAAAGTAACTATATAGTAACTAAGTTACTATTTTAGGGAGTAACTAGTAATCAGTAATCGGATTACTTTTTCAAAGTAACTGTTTAGTAACTAAGTTACTATTTTAAGGAGTAACTAGTTATCAGTAATCGGAAGATACCTCACTCATATATCAGAAAACCTTGGTTAATTTCTTAACCTTAAGATCTTGAGCTGTGGAGAGCTTTTTTTTCCTCCTCTGTTCGCGTGACAGGCCTCCAAATGAACCAAGTAACGTTTAAAGTAACTTATAATCTAATTTAGTTACTTTTTAAGATCAAGTAATCAGTAAAGTAACTAAATTACAATTTTAAGGAGTAACTAGTAATCAGTTATCGGATTACTTTTTCAAAGAAACTGTATAGTAACTAAGTTACTATTTTAAGGAGTAACTAGTAATCAGTAATCGGATTACTTTTTCAAAGTAACTATATAGTAACTAAGTTACTATTTTAAGGAGTAACTAGTAATCAGTAATCGGGAGATACCTCACTCATATATCAGAAAACCTTGGTTAATTTCTTAACCTTAAGATCTTGAGCTGTGGAGAGCTTTCTTTTTCCTCCTCTGTTCGCGTGACAGGCCTCCAAATGAACCAAGTAACGTTTAAAGTAACTTGTAATCGGATTACTTTTTCAAAGTAACTGTATAGTAACTAAATTACTACTTTTAGAAGTAACTAGTAATCAGTAATCGGATTACTTTTTCAAAGTAACTGTATAGTAACTAAATTACTATTTTAAGGAGTAACTAGTAATCAGTAATCGGATTACTTTTTAAAAGTAACTGTATAGTAACTAAGTTACTATTTTAAGGAATAACTAGTAATCAGTAATCGGATTACTTTTTCAAAGTAACTGTATAGTAACTAAGTTACTATTTTAAGGAGTAACTAGTAATCAGTAATCGGATTACTTTTTCAAAGTAACTGTTTAGTAACTAAGTTACTATTTTAAGGAGTAACTAGTAATCAGTAATCGGATTACTTTTTCAAAGTAACTGTATAGTAACTAAGTTACTATTTTAAGGAGTAACTAGTAATCAGTAATCGGGAGATACCTCACTCATATCAGAAAACCTTGGTTAATTTCTTAACCTTAAGATCTTGAGCTGTGGAGAGCTTTCTTTTTCCTCCTCTGTTCGCGTGACAGGCCTCCAAATGAACCAAGTAACGTTTAAAGTAACTTGTAATCGGATTACTTTTTCAAAGTAACTTTATAGTAACTAAGTTACTATTTTAAGGAGTAACTAGTAATCAGTAATCAGATTACTTTTTCAAAGTAACTGTATAGTAACTAAATTACTATTTTAAGGAGTAACTAGTAATCAGTAATCGGATTACTTTTTCAAAGTAACTGTATAGTAACTAAGTTACTATTTTAAGGAGTAACTAGTAATCAGTAATCGGATTACTTTTTCAAAGTAACTGTATAGTAACTAAGTTACTATTTTAAGGAGTAACTAGTAATCAGTAATCGGATTACTTTTTCAAAGTAACTGTATAGTAACTAAGTTACTATTTTAAGGAGTAACTAGTAATCAGTAATCGGATTACTTTTTCAAAGTAACTGTATAGTAACTAAATTACTACTTTTAGAAGTAACTAGTAATCAGTAATCGGATTACTTTTTCAAAGTAATTGTATAGTAACTAAGTTACTATTTTAAGGAGTAACTAGTAATCAGTAATCGGGAGATACCTCACTCATATCAGAAAACCTTGGTTAATTTCTTAACCTTAAGATCTTGAGCTGTGGAGAGCTTTTTTTTCCTCCTCTGTTCGCGTGACAGGCCTCCAAATGAACCAAGTAACGTTTAAAGTAACTTGTAATCTAATTCAGTTACTTTTTAAGATCAAGTAATCAGTAAAGTAACTAAGTTACTATTTTAAGGAGTAACTAGTAATCAGTAATCGGATTACTTTTTCAAAGTAACTGTATAGTAACTAAATTACTATTTTAAGGAGTAACTAGTAATCAGTAATCGGATGACTTTTTCAAAGTAACTGTATAGTGACTAAGTTACTATTTTAAGGAGTAACAAGTAATCAGTAATCGGGAGATATCTCACTCATCAGAAAACCTTGGTTAATTTCTTAACCTTAAGATATTGAGCTGTGGAGAGCTTTTTTTTCCTCCTCTGTTCGCGTGACAGGCCTCCAAATGAACCAAGTAACGTTTAAAGTAACTTGTAATCGGATTACTTTTTCAAAGTAACTTTATAGTAACTAAGTTACTATTTTAAGGAGTAACTAGTAATCAGTAATCAGATTACTTTTTCAAAGTAACTGTATAGTAACTAAATTACTATTTTAAGGAGTAACTAGTAATCAGTAATCGGATTACTTTTTCAAAGTAACTATATAGTAACTAAGTTACCATTTTAAGGAGTAACTAGTAATCAGTAATCGGATTACTTTTTCAAAGTAACTGTATAGTAACTAAGTTACTATTTTAAGGAGTAACTAGTAATCAGTAATCGGGAGATACCTCACTCATATATCAGAAAACCTTGGTTAATTTCTTAACCTTAAGATCTTGAGCTGTGGAGAGCTTTCTTTTTCCTCCTCTGTTCGCGTGACAGGCCTCCAAATGAACCAAGTAACGTTTAAAGTAACTTGTAATCGGATTACTTTTTCAAAGTAACTTTATAGTAACTAAGTTACTATTTTAAGGAGTAACTAGTGATCAGTAATCGGATTACTTTTTCAAAGTAACTGTATAGTAACTAAATTACTATTTTAAGGAGTAACTAGTAATCAGTAATCGGATTACTTTTTCAAAGTAACTATATAGTAACTAAGTTACTATTTTAAGGAGTAACTAGTAATCAGTAATCGGATTACTTTTTCAAAGTAACTGTATAGTAACTAAATTACTACTTTTAGAAGTAACTAGTAATCAGTAATCGGATTACTTTTTCAAAGTAATTGTATAGTAACTAAGTTACTATTTTAAGGAGTAACTAGTAATCAGTAATCGGGAGATACCTCACTCATATCAGAAAACCTTGGTTAATTTCTTAACCTTAAGAGCTTGAGCTGTGGAGAGCTTTTTTTTCCTCCTCTGTTCGCGTGACAGGCCTCCAAATGAACCAAGTAACGTTTAAAGTAACTTGTAATCTAATTCAGTTACTTTTTAAGATCAAGTAATCAGTAAAGTAACTAAATTACTATTTTAAGGAGTAACTAGTAATCAGTAATCGGATTACTTTTTCAAAGTAACTGTATAGTAACTAAATTACTATTTTAAGGAGTAACTAGTAATCAGTAATCGGATGACTTTTTCAAAGTAACTGTATAGTGACTAAGTTACTATTTTAAGGAGTAACAAGTAATCAGTAATCGGGAGATATCTCACTCATCAGAAAACCTTGGTTAATTTCTTAACCTTAAGATATTGAGCTGTGGAGAGCTTTTTTTTCCTCCTCTGTTCGCGTGACAGGCCTCCAAATGAACCAAGTAACGTTTAAAGTAACTTGTAATCTAATTTAGTTACTTTTTAAGATCAAGTAATCAGTAAAGTAACTAAATTACAATTTTAAGGAGTAACTAGTAATCAGTAATCGGATTACTTTTTCAAAGTAACTATATAGTAACTAAGTTACTATTTTAGGGAGTAACTAGTAATCAGTAATCGGATTACTTTTTCAAAGTAACTGTTTAGTAACTAAGTTACTATTTTAAGGAGTAACTAGTTATCAGTAATCGGGAGATACCTCACTCATATATCAGAAAACCTTGGTTAATTTCTTAACCTTAAGATATTGAGCTGTGGAGAGCTTTTTTTTCCTCCTCTGTTCGCGTGACAGGCCTCCAAATGAACCAAGTAACGTTTAAAGTAACTTGTAATCTAATTTAGTTACTTTTTAAGATCAAGTAATCAGTAAAGTAACTAAATTACAATTTTAAGGAGTAACTAGTAATCAGTAATCGGATTACTTTTTCAAAGTAACTATATAGTAACTAAGTTACTATTTTAGGGAGTAACTAGTAATCAGTAATCGGATTACTTTTTCAAAGTAACTGTTTAGTAACTAAGTTACTATTTTAAGGAGTAACTAGTTATCAGTAATCGGAAGATACCTCACTCATATATCAGAAAACCTTGGTTAATTTCTTAACCTTAAGATCTTGAGCTGTGGAGAGCTTTTTTTTCCTCCTCTGTTCGCGTGACAGGCCTCCAAATGAACCAAGTAACGTTTAAAGTAACTTATAATCTAATTTAGTTACTTTTTAAGATCAAGTAATCAGTAAAGTAACTAAATTACAATTTTAAGGAGTAACTAGTAATCAGTTATCGGATTACTTTTTCAAAGTAACTATATAGTAACTAAGTTACTATTTTAAGGAGTAACTAGTAATCAGTAATCGGATTACTTTTTCAAAGTACTTGTATAGTAACTAAGTTACTATTTTAAGGAGTAACTAGTAATCAGTAATCGGGAGATACCTCACTCATCAGAAAACCTTGGTTAATTTCTTAACCTTAAGATCTTGAGCTGTGGAGAGCTTTCTTTTTCCTCCTCTGTTCGCGTGACAGGCCTCCAAATGAACCAAGTAACGTTTAAAGTAACTTGTAATCGGATTACTTTTTCAAAGTAACTTTATAGTAACTAAGTTACTATTTTAAGGAGTAACTACTGATCAGTAATCGGATTACTTTTTCAAAGTAACTGTATAGTAACTAAATTACTATTTTAAGGAGTAACTAGTAATCAGTAATCGGATTACTTTTTAAAAGTAACTGTATAGTAACTAAGTTACTATTTTAAGGAGTAACTAGTAATCAGTAATCGGATTACTTTTTCAAAGTAACTGTATAGTAACTAAGTTACTATTTTAAGGAGTAACTAGTAATCAGTAATCGGATTACTTTTTCAAAGTAACTGTATAGTAACTAAGTTACTATTTTAAGGAGTAACTAGTAATCAGTAATCGGGAGATACCTCACTCATATATCAGAAAACCTTGGTTAATTTCTTAACCTTAAGATCTTGAGCTGTGGAGAGCTTTCTTTTTCCTCCTCTGTTCGCGTGACAGGCCTCCAAATGAACCAAGTAACGTTTAAAGTAACTTGTAATCGGATTACTTTTTCAAAGTAACTTTATAGTAACTAAGTTACTATTTTAAGGAGTAACTAGTAATCAGTAATCAGATTACTTTTTCAAAGTAACTGTATAGTAACTAAATTACTATTTTAAGGAGTAACTAGTAATCAGTAATCGGATTACTTTTTCAAAGTAACTGTATAGTAACTAAGTTACTATTTTAAGGAGTAACTAGTAATCAGTAATCGGATTACTTTTTCAAAGTAACTGTATAGTAACTAAGTTACTATTTTAAGGAGTAACTAGTAATCGGATTACTTTTTCAAAGTAACTGTATAGTAACTAAGTTACTATTTTAAGGAGTAACTAGTAATCAGTAATCGGATTACTTTTTCAAAGTAACTGTATAGTAACTAAATTACTACTTTTAGAAGTAACTAGTAATCAGTAATCGGATTACTTTTTCAAAGTAATTGTATAGTAACTAAGTTACTATTTTAAGGAGTAACTAGTAATCAGTAATCGGGAGATACCTCACTCATATCAGAAAACCTTGGTTAATTTCTTAACCTTAAGATCTTGAGCTGTGGAGAGCTTTCTTTTTCCTCCTCTGTTCGCGTGACAGGCCTCCAAATGAACCAAGTAACGTTTAAAGTAACTTGTAATCGGATTACTTTTTCAAAGTAACTTTATAGTAACTAAGTTACTATTTTAAGGAGTAACTAGTGATCAGTAATCGGATTACTTTTTCAAAGTAACTGTATAGTAACTAAATTACTATTTTAAGGAGTAACTAGTAATCAGTAATCGGATTACTTTTTCAAAGTAACTATATAGTAACTAAGTTACTATTTTAAGGAGTAACTAGTAATCAGTAATCGGATTACTTTTTCAAAGTAACTGTATAGTAACTAAATTACTACTTTTAGAAGTAACTAGTAATCAGTAATCGGATTACTTTTTCAAAGTAATTGTATAGTAACTAAGTTACTATTTTAAGGAGTAACTAGTAATCAGTAATCGGGAGATACCTCACTCATATCAGAAAACCTTGGTTAATTTCTTAACCTTAAGAGCTTGAGCTGTGCAGAGCTTTTTTTTCCTCCTCTGTTCGCGTGACAGGCCTCCAAATGAACCAAGTAACGTTTAAAGTAACTTGTAATCTAATTCAGTTACTTTTTAAGATCAAGTAATCAGTAAAGTAACTAAATTACTATTTTAAGGAGTAACTAGTAATCAGTAATCGGATTACTTTTTCAAAGTAACTGTATAGTAACTAAATTACTATTTTAAGGAGTAACTAGTAATCAGTAATCGGATGACTTTTTCAAAGTAACTGTATAGTGACTAAGTTACTATTTTAAGGAGTAACAAGTAATCAGTAATCGGGAGATATCTCACTCATCAGAAAACCTTGGTTAATTTCTTAACCTTAAGATATTGAGCTGTGGAGAGCTTTTTTTTCCTCCTCTGTTCGCGTGACAGGCCTCCAAATGAACCAAGTAACGTTTAAAGTAACTTGTAATCTAATTTAGTTACTTTTTAAGATCAAGTAATCAGTAAAGTAACTAAATTACAATTTTAAGGAGTAACTAGTAATCAGTAATCGGATTACTTTTTCAAAGTAACTATATAGTAACTAAGTTACTATTTTAGGGAGTAACTAGTAATCAGTAATCGGATTACTTTTTCAAAGTAACTGTTTAGTAACTAAGTTACTATTTTAAGGAGTAACTAGTTATCAGTAATCGGGAGATACCTCACTCATATATCAGAAAACCTTGGTTAATTTCTTAACCTTAAGATATTGAGCTGTGGAGAGCTTTTTTTTCCTCCTCTGTTCGCGTGACAGGCCTCCAAATGAACCAAGTAACGTTTAAAGTAACTTGTAATCTAATTTAGTTACTTTTTAAGATCAAGTAATCAGTAAAGTAACTAAATTACAATTTTAAGGAGTAACTAGTAATCAGTAATCGGATTACTTTTTCAAAGTAACTATATAGTAACTAAGTTACTATTTTAGGGAGTAACTAGTAATCAGTAATCGGATTACTTTTTCAAAGTAACTGTTTAGTAACTAAGTTACTATTTTAAGGAGTAACTAGTTATCAGTAATCGGAAGATACCTCACTCATATATCAGAAAACCTTGGTTAATTTCTTAACCTTAAGATCTTGAGCTGTGGAGAGCTTTTTTTTCCTCCTCTGTTCGCGTGACAGGCCTCCAAATGAACCAAGTAACGTTTAAAGTAACTTATAATCTAATTTAGTTACTTTTTAAGATCAAGTAATCAGTAAAGTAACTAAATTACAATTTTAAGGAGTAACTAGTAATCAGTTATCGGATTACTTTTTCAAAGTAACTATATAGTAACTAAGTTACTATTTTAAGGAGTAACTAGTAATCAGTAATCGGATTACTTTTTCAAAGTACTTGTATAGTAACTAAGTTACTATTTTAAGGAGTAACTAGTAATCAGTAATCGGGAGATACCTCACTCATCAGAAAACCTTGGTTAATTTCTTAACCTTAAGATCTTGAGCTGTGGAGAGCTTTCTTTTTCCTCCTCTGTTCGCGTGACAGGCCTCCAAATGAACCAAGTAACGTTTAAAGTAACTTGTAATCGGATTACTTTTTCAAAGTAACTTTATAGTAACTAAGTTACTATTTTAAGGAGTAACTACTGATCAGTAATCGGATTACTTTTTCAAAGTAACTGTATAGTAACTAAATTACTATTTTAAGGAGTAACTAGTAATCAGTAATCGGATTACTTTTTAAAAGTAACTGTATAGTAACTAAGTTACTATTTTAAGGAGTAACTAGTAATCAGTAATCGGATTACTTTTTCAAAGTAACTGTATAGTAACTAAGTTACTATTTTAAGGAGTAACTAGTAATCAGTAATCGGATTACTTTTTCAAAGTAACTGTATAGTAACTAAGTTACTATTTTAAGGAGTAACTAGTAATCAGTAATCGGGAGATACCTCACTCATATATCAGAAAACCTTGGTTAATTTCTTAACCTTAAGATCTTGAGCTGTGGAGAGCTTTCTTTTTCCTCCTCTGTTCGCGTGACAGGCCTCCAAATGAACCAAGTAACGTTTAAAGTAACTTGTAATCGGATTACTTTTTCAAAGTAACTTTATAGTAACTAAGTTACTATTTTAAGGAGTAACTAGTAATCAGTAATCAGATTACTTTTTCAAAGTAACTGTATAGTAACTAAATTACTATTTTAAGGAGTAACTAGTAATCAGTAATCGGATTACTTTTTCAAAGTAACTGTATAGTAACTAAGTTACTATTTTAAGGAGTAACTAGTAATCAGTAATCGGATTACTTTTTCAAAGTAACTGTATAGTAACTAAGTTACTATTTTAAGGAGTAACTAGTAATCAGTAATCGGATTACTTTTTCAAAGTAACTGTATAGTAACTAAGTTACTATTTTAAGGAGTAACTAGTAATCAGTAATCGGATTACTTTTTCAAAGTAACTGTATAGTAACTAAATTACTACTTTTAGAAGTAACTAGTAATCAGTAATCGGATTACTTTTTCAAAGTAATTGTATAGTAACTAAGTTACTATTTTAAGGAGTAACTAGTAATCAGTAATCGGGAGATACCTCACTCATATCAGAAAACCTTGGTTAATTTCTTAACCTTAAGATCTTGAGCTGTGGAGAGCTTTTTTTTCCTCCTCTGTTCGCGTGACAGGCCTCCAAATGAACCAAGTAACGTTTAAAGTAACTTGTAATCTAATTCAGTTACTTTTTAAGATCAAGTAATCAGTAAAGTAACTAAATTACTATTTTAAGGAGTAACTAGTAATCAGTAATCGGATTACTTTTTCAAAGTAACTGTATAGTAACTAAATTACTATTTTAAGGAGTAACTAGTAATCAGTAATCGGATGACTTTTTCAAAGTAACTGTATAGTGACTAAGTTACTATTTTAAGGAGTAACAAGTAATCAGTAATCGGGAGATATCTCACTCATCAGAAAACCTTGGTTAATTTCTTAACCTTAAGATATTGAGCTGTGGAGAGCTTTTTTTTCCTCCTCTGTTCGCGTGACAGGCCTCCAAATGAACCAAGTAACGTTTGAAGTAACTTGTAATCGGATTACTTTTTCAAAGTAACTTTATAGTAACTAAGTTACTATTTTAAGGAGTAACTAGTAATCAGTAATCAGATTACTTTTTCAAAGTAACTGTATAGTAACTAAATTACTATTTTAAGGAGTAACTAGTAATCAGTAATCGGATTACTTTTTCAAAGTAACTATATAGTAACTAAGTTACCATTTTAAGGAGTAACTAGTAATCAGTAATCGGATTACTTTTTCAAAGTAACTGTATAGTAACTAAGTTACTATTTTAAGGAGTAACTAGTAATCAGTAATCGGGAGATACCTCACTCATATATCAGAAAACCTTGGTTAATTTCTTAACCTTAAGATCTTGAGCTGTGGAGAGCTTTCTTTTTCCTCCTCTGTTCGCGTGACAGGCCTCCAAATGAACCAAGTAACGTTTAAAGTAACTTGTAATCTAATTCAGTTACTTTTTAAGATCAAGTAATCAGTAAAGTAACTAAATTACTATTTTAAGGAGTAACTAGTAATCAGTAATCGGATTACTTTTTCAAAGTAACTGTATAGTAACTAAATTACTATTTTAAGGAGTAACTAGTAATCAGTAATCGGATGACTTTTTCAAAGTAACTGTATAGTGACTAAGTTACTATTTTAAGGAGTAACAAGTAATCAGTAATCGGGAGATATCTCACTCATCAGAAAACCTTGGTTAATTTCTTAACCTTAAGATATTGAGCTGTGGAGAGCTTTTTTTTCCTCCTCTGTTCGCGTGACAGGCCTCAAAATGAACCAAGTAACGTTTAAAGTAACTTGTAATCTAATTTAGTTACTTTTTAAGATCAAGTAATCAGTAAAGTAACTAAATTACAATTTTAAGGAGTAACTAGTAATCAGTAATCGGATTACTTTTTCAAAGTAACTATATAGTAACTAAGTTACTATTTTAGGGAGTAACTAGTAATCAGTAATCGGATTACTTTTTCAAAGTAACTATATAGTAACTAAATTACTACTTTTAGAAGTAACTAGTAATCAGTAATCGGATTACTTTTTCAAAGTAATTGTATAGTAACTAAGTTACTATTTTAAGGAGTAACTAGTAATCAGTAATCGGGAGATACCTCACTCATATATCAGAAAACCTTGGTTAATTTCTTAACCTTAAGATCTTGAGCTGTGGAGAGCTTTTTTTTCCTCCTCTGTTCGCGTGACAGGCCTCCAAATGAACCAAGTAACGTTTAAAGTAACTTGTAATCTAATTTAGTTACTTTTTAAGATCAAGTAATCAGTAAAGTAACTAAATTATAATTTTAAGGAGTAACTGGTAATCAGTAATCGGATTACTTTTTCAAAGTAACTATATAGTAACTAAGTTACTATTTTAAGGAGTAACTAGTAATCAGTAATCGGATTACTTTTTCAAAGTAATTGTATAGTAACTAAGTTACTATTTTAAGGAGTAACTAGTAATCAGTAATCGGGAGATACCTCACTCATATCAGAAAACCTTGGTTAATTTCTTAACCTTAAGATCTTGAGCTGTGGAGAGCTTTTTTTTCCTCCTCTGTTCGCGTGACAGGCCTCCAAATGAACCAAGTAACGTTTAAAGTAACTTGTAATCTAATTCAGTTACTTTTTAAGATCAAGTAATCAGTAAAGTAACTAAATTACTATTTTAAGGAGTAACTAGTAATCAGTAATCGGATTACTTTTTCAAAGTAACTGTATAGTAACTAAATTACTATTTTAAGGAGTAACTAGTAATCAGTAATCGGATGACTTTTTCAAAGTAACTGTATAGTGACTAAGTTACTATTTTAAGGAGTAACAAGTAATCAGTAATCGGGAGATATCTCACTCATCAGAAAACCTTGGTTAATTTCTTAACCTTAAGATATTGAGCTGTGGAGAGCTTTTTTTTCCTCCTCTGTTCGCGTGACAGGCCTCCAAATGAACCAAGTAACGTTTAAAGTAACTTGTAATCGGATTACTTTTTCAAAGTAACTTTATAGTAACTAAGTTACTATTTTAAGGAGTAACTAGTAATCAGTAATCAGATTACTTTTTCAAAGTAACTGTATAGTAACTAAATTACTATTTTAAGGAGTAACTAGTAATCAGTAATCGGATTACTTTTTCAAAGTAACTATATAGTAACTAAGTTACCATTTTAAGGAGTAACTAGTAATCAGTAATCGGATTACTTTTTCAAAGTAACTGTATAGTAACTAAGTTACTATTTTAAGGAGTAACTAGTAATCAGTAATCGGGAGATACCTCACTCATATATCAGAAAACCTTGGTTAATTTCTTAACCTTAAGATCTTGAGCTGTGGAGAGCTTTCTTTTTCCTCCTCTGTTCGCGTGACAGGCCTCCAAATGAACCAAGTAACGTTTAAAGTAACTTGTAATCTAATTTAGTTACTTTTTAAGATCAAGTAATCAGTAAAGTAACTAAATTATAATTTTAAGGAGTAACTGGTAATCAGTAATCGGATTACTTTTTCAAAGTAACTGTATAGTAACTAAGTTACTATTTTAAGGAGTAACTAGTAATCAGTAATCGGATGACTTTTTCAAAGTAACTGTATAGTGACTAAGTTACTATTTTAAGGAGTAACAAGTAATCAGTAATCGGGAGATATCTCACTCATCAGAAAACCTTGGTTAATTTCTTAACCTTAAGATATTGAGCTGTGGAGAGCTTTTTTTTCCTCCTCTGTTCGCGTGACAGGCCTCCAAATGAACCAAGTAACGTTTAAAGTAACTTGTAATCGGATTACTTTTTCAAAGTAACTTTATAGTAACTAAGTTACTATTTTAAGGAGTAACTAGTAATCAGTAATCGGATTACTTTTTCAAAGTAACTATATAGTAACTAAGTTACCATTTTAAGGAGTAACTAGTAATCAGTAATCGGATTACTTTTTCAAAGTAATTGTATAGTAACTAAGTTACTATTTTAAGGAGTAACTAGTAATCAGTAATCGGGAGATACCTCACTCATATATCAGAAAACCTTGGTTAATTTCTTAACCTTAAGATCTTGAGCTGTGGAGAGCTTTCTTTTTCCTCCTCTGTTCGCGTGACAGGCCTCCAAATGAACCAAGTAACGTTTAAAGTAACTTGTAATCGGATTACTTTTTCAAAGTAACTTTATAGTAACTAAGTTACTATTTTAAGGAGTAACTAGTGATCAGTAATCGGATTACTTTTTCAAAGTAACTGTATAGTAACTAAATTACTATTTTAAGGAGTAACTAGTAATCAGTAATCGGATTACTTTTTCAAAGTAACTATATAGTAACTAAGTTACTATTTTAAGGAGTAACTAGTAATCAGTAATCGGATTACTTTTTCAAAGTAACTATATAGTAACTAAGTTACTATTTTAAGGAGTAACTAGTAATCAGTAATCGGATTACTTTTTCAAAGTAACTGTATAGGAACTAAATTACTACTTTTAGAAGTAACTAGTAATCAGTAATCGGATTACTTTTTCAAAGTAATTGTATAGTAACTAAGTTACTATTTTAAGGAGTAACTAGTAATCAGTAATCGGGAGATACCTCACTCATATCAGAAAACCTTGGTTAATTTCTTAACCTTAAGAGCTTGAGCTGTGGAGAGCTTTTTTTTCCTCCTCTGTTCGCGTGACAGGCCTCCAAATGAACCAAGTAACGTTTAAAGTAACTTGTAATCGGATTACTTTTTCAAAGTAACTGTATAGTAACTAAGTTACTATTTTAAGGAGTAACTAGTAATCAGTAATCGGATTACTTTTTCAAAGTAACTGTATAGTAACTAAGTTACTATTTTAAGGAGTAACTAGTAATCAGTAATCGGATTACTTTTTCAAAGTAACTGTATAGTAACTAAGTTACTATTTTAAGGAGTAACTAGTAATCAGTAATCGGATTAGTTTTTCAAAGTAACTGTATAGTAACTAAATTACTACTTTTAGAAGTAACTAGTAATCAGTAATCGGATTACTTTTTCAAAGTAATTGTATAGTAACTAAGTTACTATTTTAAGGAGTAACTAGTAATCAGTAATCGGGAGATACCTCACTCATATCAGAAAACCTTGGTTAATTTCTTAACCTTAAGATCTTGAGCTGTGGAGAGCTTTTTTTTCCTCCTCTGTTCGCGTGACAGGCCTCCAAATGAACCAAGTAACGTTTAAAGTAACTTGTAATCTAATTCAGTTACTTTTTAAGATCAAGTAATCAGTAAAGTAACTAAATTACTATTTTAAGGAGTAACTAGTAATCAGTAATCGGATTACTTTTTCAAAGTAACTGTATAGTAACTAAATTACTATTTTAAGGAGTAACTAGTAATCAGTAATCGGATGACTTTTTCAAAGTAACTGTATAGTGACTAAGTTACTATTTTAAGGAGTAACAAGTAATCAGTAATCGGGAGATATCTCACTCATCAGAAAACCTTGGTTAATTTCTTAACCTTAAGATATTGAGCTGTGGAGAGCTTTTTTTTCCTCCTCTGTTCGCGTGACAGGCCTCCAAATGAACCAAGTAACGTTTAAAGTAACTTGTAATCGGATTACTTTTTCAAAGTAACTTTATAGTAACTAAGTTACTATTTTAAGGAGTAACTAGTAATCAGTAATCAGATTACTTTTTCAAAGTAACTGTATAGTAACTAAATTACTATTTTAAGGAGTAACTAGTAATCAGTAATCGGATTACTTTTTCAAAGTAACTATATAGTAACTAAGTTACCATTTTAAGGAGTAACTAGTAATCAGTAATCGGATTACTTTTTCAAAGTAACTGTATAGTAACTAAGTTACTATTTTAAGGAGTAACTAGTTATCAGTAATCGGGAGATACCTCACTCATATATCAGAAAACCTTGGTTAATTTCTTAACCTTAAGATCTTGAGCTGTGGAGAGCTTTCTTTTTCCTCCTCTGTTCGCGTGACAGGCCTCCAAATGAACCAAGTAACGTTTAAAGTAACTTGTAATCGGATTACTTTTTCAAAGTAACTTTATAGTAACTAAGTTACTATTTTAAGGAGTAACTAGTGATCAGTAATCGGATTACTTTTTCAAAGTAACTGTATAGTAACTAAATTACTATTTTAAGGAGTAACTAGTAATCAGTAATCGGATTACTTTTTCAAAGTAACTATATAGTAACTAAGTTACTATTTTAAGGAGTAACTAGTAATCTGTAATCGGATTACTTTTTCAAAGTAACTGTATAGTAACTAAATTACTACTTTTAGAAGTAACTAGTAATCAGTAATCGGATTACTTTTTCAAAGTAATTGTATAGTAACTAAGTTACTATTTTAAGGAGTAACTAGTAATCAGTAATCGGGAGATACCTCACTCATATCAGAAAACCTTGGTTAATTTCTTAACCTTAAGAGCTTGAGCTGTGGAGAGCTTTTTTTTCCTCCTCTGTTCGCGTGACAGGCCTCCAAATGAACCAAGTAACGTTTAAAGTAACTTGTAATCTAATTCAGTTACTTTTTAAGATCAAGTAATCAGTAAAGTAACTAAATTACTATTTTAAGGAGTAACTAGTAATCAGTAATCGGATTACTTTTTCAAAGTAACTGTATAGTAACTAAATTACTATTTTAAGGAGTAACTAGTAATCAGTAATCGGATGACTTTTTCAAAGTAACTGTATAGTGACTAAGTTACTATTTTAAGGAGTAACAAGTAATCAGTAATCGGGAGATATCTCACTCATCAGAAAACCTTGGTTAATTTCTTAACCTTAAGATATTGAGCTGTGGAGAGCTTTTTTTTCCTCCTCTGTTCGCGTGACAGGCCTCAAAATGAACCAAGTAACGTTTAAAGTAACTTGTAATCTAATTTAGTTACTTTTTAAGATCAAGTAATCAGTAAAGTAACTAAATTACAATTTTAAGGAGTAACTAGTAATCAGTAATCGGATTACTTTTTCAAAGTAACTATATAGTAACTAAGTTACTATTTTAGGGAGTAACTAGTAATCAGTAATCGGATTACTTTTTCAAAGTAACTATATAGTAACTAAATTACTACTTTTAGAAGTAACTAGTAATCAGTAATCGGATTACTTTTTCAAAGTAATTGTATAGTAACTAAGTTACTATTTTAAGGAGTAACTAGTAATCAGTAATCGGGAGATACCTCACTCATATATCAGAAAACCTTGGTTAATTTCTTAACCTTAAGATCTTGAGCTGTGGAGAGCTTTTTTTTCCTCCTCTGTTCGCGTGACAGGCCTCCAAATGAACCAAGTAACGTTTAAAGTAACTTGTAATCTAATTTAGTTACTTTTTAAGATCAAGTAATCAGTAAAGTAACTAAATTATAATTTTAAGGAGTAACTGGTAATCAGTAATCGGATTACTTTTTCAAAGTAACTATATAGTAACTAAGTTACTATTTTAAGGAGTAACTAGTAATCAGTAATCGGATTACTTTTTCAAAGTAATTGTATAGTAACTAAGTTACTATTTTAAGGAGTAACTAGTAATCAGTAATCGGGAGATACCTCACTCATATCAGAAAACCTTGGTTAATTTCTTAACCTTAAGATCTTGAGCTGTGGAGAGCTTTTTTTTCCTCCTCTGTTCGCGTGACAGGCCTCCAAATGAACCAAGTAACGTTTAAAGTAACTTGTAATCTAATTCAGTTACTTTTTAAGATCAAGTAATCAGTAAAGTAACTAAATTACTATTTTAAGGAGTAACTAGTAATCAGTAATCGGATTACTTTTTCAAAGTAACTGTATAGTAACTAAATTACTATTTTAAGGAGTAACTAGTAATCAGTAATCGGATGACTTTTTCAAAGTAACTGTATAGTGACTAAGTTACTATTTTAAGGAGTAACAAGTAATCAGTAATCGGGAGATATCTCACTCATCAGAAAACCTTGGTTAATTTCTTAACCTTAAGATATTGAGCTGTGGAGAGCTTTTTTTTCCTCCTCTGTTCGCGTGACAGGCCTCCAAATGAACCAAGTAACGTTTAAAGTAACTTGTAATCGGATTACTTTTTCAAAGTAACTTTATAGTAACTAAGTTACTATTTTAAGGAGTAACTAGTAATCAGTAATCAGATTACTTTTTCAAAGTAACTGTATAGTAACTAAATTACTATTTTAAGGAGTAACTAGTAAT
>NC_137234.1:1545255-1625255 GCF_949987685.1 Ammodytes marinus
GTGTAGGTTCGATTGCTTCAGTAGTCACATCTATGCGACCGGCAGAATATGTCTTTTTTGGGTGTAATAAACCTTTAAATATCTCTGAAGTTATGAATTTTATGAAAAAATTGTGAATTATGGAAATGTGCTCCCATGCAAGACGAACATGGGACAATTTGAATCCTTAAAAGGAGTTGAAAAGTTGAATATATAGAGGTTTGAATAACATTTCTTGCTGAAATTATGAAGAAGTTGAAAGACATGGATACAAATCTTAAAACTGTGAAATAGTAATTGAATAGACTTGGAGCTAAACTACCTTGATGGCTTGAATTTATATGAATCAGCTAAAGGAGTATGAAGATGTGGAAAAGTAAGAAACAGTCTTAAATATGAACAGTAGTGAATTGTTTAACTGTTATAGGAATGATGTTGAATATTTAAAAATGTCTAGATAAAATTACAATTGAAAGACATGAAAAACAATGTATGTGTGAAATAGGCCTTCAAAGAGCAGAGTGTTTGCCCCATTTCAACTGTGCCTCTCCGAACTGTCTAATAAAGCGGAAAAAAGAAGAAAAAAAATCTAGAAAAAAAGTGAAATTGCCCTTTAATGGGCAGAGTGAGTCACCAAGGTGAGTGTATGTCTTATTGAGGGTCTGTGATCAGGCAGAAATCCCACCTTTTAGAGGCCTCAGAGAGGTAATTTCATCCAAAACGTCACCTCAAACCGCTGCCTCTAACTGACGGACCCTGAGTCTAACTGACAAAATTATTTTATTGTCAGAACCAGAAGAATCTGATGAAGACACAGTGTGAAGATTATGTCTGTAATGTGAAGAATATGAGAACCAGAGCATTTTAAAGGTGTGGTACAGTCTGCCTTTCTCCAGAAATGTCATGTCTCAGTTATCAAGGCGGCAGTTGGTTGGACACCATTTAGCTTGGAAGCCCAGACCTCCCATTGTGTAGGTCCGATTGCTTCAGTAGTCACATCTATGCGACCGGCAGAATATGTCCTACCTTTTGATGTAAAAATTATCCACGTAGGGTTTAATTTGTGGGAGTGAGAGGCAGTTATGTGGAAGGTTTTGGTGTATTTTTACACCAGTTCTACACTGTAACAGTTGGTTTCCCCACTCTGCCTCTGAACATTCCGTCCCATCCGGATCCCATTATAAATTTAGAAAGAGGTTGAAAAAAGCTTAAAACTAAAACTGTGTTTGTTCAAAGACAGTTGAAGATTTTAAAAAGTTGAATAAGAATTTAATAGCTGTAATTAATGTGAATTGTTTAACGTTTGAATGGAGTCTCTAGCTGAAAAAATGCGGGAGGAGATAGGTTTCAAAGCAGAGGAAGTTTTAGCGGTTTGGAATGCTGCTCCTATCCGCTTCAATGTTAAATAATTTTTGTTTAATTGCTATTAATTATGAAGTTATTAATTTTTTTGAAATTTTTGAATGAAAGCAGACATGTGGAAAATGGGCTGAATATGAGGATAGTTGAAGGAAGTTTGTGGAATGAAGCATGTTGAAGATATGGACGTGCATGAAAAGCGGGCGGAATAATAAGAATAAGAACTAGAAATGCAATTCCTGAAGAAATTGCGGTGTGAATGCTGCGCTGCTGAACTGAAGCTGATGCTGAATAAACTTCACTGCTGAATGTTGATGAAGAACGAAGGATGAATATATCTGAATGAATAGAATGATTGAATAATACAATCTATGAAAAATGAATTAAAAATTTATGAATTATGACCTTGAAACTTGACCTTTGACCTCTAAACTCCTATGGGGTTATAATTGAGTCATAATAAACATTTGTGCAAAGTTAGAAGAAAATCCGTGTAAGTCTATATTTTGCGGTAACTGGGACTTGAACCACCAACTTTAAGCTCAGGGTTTAAAAAAAAATAAAATAAATTATAGATATGCCTAATGTGTCATATGCACTTCCCACGAGACATGTTCCCCTTCACACAAAGATTTAAGGTGAAAATGTTATTCCCTAAGCAGGATTCGGACCTGTGATCTTCAGGCTGCGAGACCTAGGCTTAAACCACTAAGCCACCAAAGTTGTTGAATCTATCAGAGCAGGTCACATCTATAAAGAGAACTCTATATTCCTATGGCGCGGTGGTGAGCTAATCAGGGCCAATTGGTAACAGCTGTGGTCCCTCTCCACCTTTAGAGCTGAGCGAAACGCATCCTTCAAACTTCTGCCTCTCACACGCAAACCGTTTGTCTGACAGACAAAATGAAGATACCGTGAGAATCAGAAGATTCCAAGATATGGATAAAAAACTTAAAACTGTGAAATAGTAATTGATTAGACTTGGAGCTAAAGTACATTGATGGCTTGATGGAGAGCTCGTCTGAGTCAACTCAGTAAGCTACAACATAAAATAAAAGATTGCGGTGGAGGCTAGAACGGAGGCGGAAGCGGAGGCGGCTTCTTCTTCTTCTTCTTTTAATTTCCGGCAATTGCCTTTTCAGCACATTGCTGCCACCCACAGGACAAAGATAACACGCGTTCAATGAACGATCTGAAAAAAAGCATTTCCTGCTGAGTTGAAAAGTTGAACAAAAGTGGAAAAACTAAAGGTTTATAAAGTCGAAGTTTATAAAGGTCATACTTGTGTAAAATAAGTTTAAAAGGAGATGAGTTTTTTTTTAAATTATCTATTTCAAATAGCCTACACAATGGTATAACTGCAGCAAGACAAACTATGCAATTAATATTAGATATTATTGCATATTTAATCAAGTAAATAAATTACTATTTCATTTAGAACTGTGCCATATCTCTCCTCTTCACCCCAAAGCCCAAAAAACATTAGGATTAAAAAAAGACAGTGCCTCACCAGCCATAAACCTCACTGCACGTCTCTTCACATTCACACTCTCTCACTCACACACACACACACACACACACACACACACACACACGGACTCTCTCACTCACACAAACACACACACAGTTTCACATGGGATGTTACTGGTTTCTATGGCAACAGTTGATGACAGTGTCTTCAGTTATTTTGGTCCTGTAATACACTGATATGCAGCAGTTGGTTGGACACCATTTAGCTTGGAAGCCCAAAACTTCCATTGTGTAGGTTCGGTAGTCACATCTATGCGACCGGCAGAATATGTCTTTTTTGGGTGTAATAAACCTTTAAATATCTCTGAAGTTATGAATTTTATGAAAAAATTGTGAATTATGGAAATGTGCTCCCATGCAAGACGAACATGGGACAATTTGAATCCTTAAAAGGAGTTGAAAAGTTGAATATATAGAGTTTTGAATAACATTTCTTGCTGAAGTTATGAAGAAGTTGAAAGACATGGATACAAATCTTAAAACTATGAAATAGTAATTGAATAGACTTGGAGCTAAACTACCTTGATGGCTTGAATTTATATGAATCAGCTAAAGGAGTATGAAGATGTGGAAAGTAAGAAACAGTCTTAAATATGAACAGTAGTGAATTGTTTAACTCTAATAGGAATGATGTTGAATATTTAAAAATGTCTAGATAAAATTACAATTGAAAGACATGAAAAACAATGTATGTGTGAAATAGGCCTTCAAAGAGCAGAGTGTTTGCCCCATTTCAACTGTGCCTCTACGAACTGTCTAATAAAGCGGAAAAAAGAAAAAAAGAATCAAGAAAAAAAAGTGAAATTGCCCTTTAATGGGCAGAGTGAGTCACCAAGGTGAGTGTATGTCTTATTGAGGGTCTGTGATCAGGCAGAAATCCCACCTTTTAGAGGCCTCAGAGAGGTCATTTCATCCAAAACGTCACCTCAAACCGCTGCCTCTAACTAGCGGACCCTGAGTCTAACTGACAAAATTATTTTATTGTTAGAACCAGAAGAATCTGATGAAGACACAGTGTGAAGATTATGTCTGTAATGTGAAGAATATGAGAACCAGAGCATTTCAAAGGTGTGGTACAGTCTGCCTTTCTCCAGAAATGTCATGTCTCAGTTATCAAGGCGGCAGTTGGTTGGACACCATTTAGCTTGGAAGCCCAGACCTCCCATTGTGTAAGTCCGATTGCTTCAGTAGTCACATCTATGCGACCGGCAGAATATGTCCTACATTTTGATGTAAAAATTATCCACGTAGGGTTTAATTTGTGGGAGTGAGAGGCAGTTAAGTGGAAGGTTTTGGTGTATTTTTACACCAGTTCTACACTGTAACAGTTGGTTTCCCCAGTCTGCCTCTGAACATTCCGTCCCATCCGGATCCCATTATAAATTTAGAAAGAGGTTGAAAAAAGCTTAAAACTAAAACTGTGTTTGTTCAAAGACAGTTGAAGATTTTAAAAAGTTGAATAAGTGTTTAATAGCTGTAATTAATGTGAATTGTTTAACGTTTGAATGGAGTCTCTAGCTGAAAAAATGCGGGAGGAGATAGGTTTCAAAGCAGAGGAAGTTTTAGCGGTTTGGAATGCTGCTCCTATCCGCTTCAATGTTAAATAATTTTTGTTTAATTGCTATTAATTATGAAGTTATTAATTTTTTTGAAAATTTTGAATGAAAGCAATAATGTGGAAAATGGGCTGAATATGAGGATAGTTGAAGGAAGTTTGTGGAATGAAGCATGTTGAAGATATGGACGTCCATGAAAAGCGGGCGGAATAATAAGAATAAGAATAAATACGCAGAATATCAATGCTGTGAATGCTTTCAGCATTCACACCAATAATAAATGCGGTGAATATCAAAGCTGTGAATGCTTTCAGCATTCACACCAATAATAATAATAATAATAACTAGAAATGCAATTCCTGACGAAATTGCGGTGTGAATGCTGCGCTGCTGAACTGAAGCTGATGCTGAATAAACTTCACTGCTGAATGTTGATGAAGAACGAAGGATGAATATATCTGAATGAACAGAATGGTTGAACAATAGAATGTTTGAAAAATGTGGAATATTTGGAAGTTTGAATGGACTTTTCAGATGAATTTATGAATTAATTATGACCTTAAACTATGATAAATGTTATCAGTTCATCTTTGAGTCAGAATCAACATTTGTGCAAAATTTGAAGAAAAACCGTGGAAGCGTTCATAAAATACTGCAGTCACAAAAGGCAACGTCACAGTGACCTTTAAATTTGACCTTTGAACTCCTATATTGTCATTAGTGAGTCATAATCAACATATGTGCACATTTTTAAGAAAATCTGTGTAAGTCTAAAATTAAGCGCCAGCCGGGATTTGAACCGCCGACCTTTGTATTTCAGGGTTAATCGACTATGCACTCTTCCACCCACAGTTAGTATGACTCATGTTCCCAGTCAGACGTCGCCTGGCATTCCCAGCGCTGGCAAATTAAATTTGCTGCGCGTGTTGGTCTGGACACGCTCCGTTGAAGCTTTATCAAGAAAACCAGAAATCTGGCTGGTGGTTTCAATTGGTTCTATCTAATATGGGCGTGCCAGGGCCCTTTATATGGTACTCCGGGGAGGACGTAACCGGATGACGACAGTGACGTGCATGCGACGTCGAAGCCGTGACAGTAAACATCAAAGATGGCTGCGGATATGTTGTGTGAGTTTGAGACTGCTTTGGCCTCGACCCTTAACGATTTGGAAGACGGCACTCAAATCTTTCATTAGCAATTGTGTAGGTTCGATTGCTTCAGTAGTCACATCTATGCGACCGGCAGAATATGTCTTTTTTGGGTGTAATAAACCTTTAAATATCTCTGAAGTTATGAATTTTATGAAAAAATTGTGAATTATGGAAATGTGCTCCCGTGCAGACGGCACTCAAATCTTTCATTAGCAAGTAAGTGGAATGTTCTGTTTTGCCGACCGACCACGGCAAACGTTTAATTTAACAGTTGAACAGCTGTTTGCTAAACGAAAGGGGCTTAGGTCGCCTTGTGCATCGCTCTGATTGGTTGTAGTGCTATCCAACTGCGTGCAGTGTCATTTGAAATGCACGAGTAGGAGCCGCCCCTTGAGTTGGAAATTACTATTGATCGTGGCCAGACCCTCTATCGTTCAAGATATCAGGGTCTGGATTTCCAGGCTAAGTCAGATGCACATTTAGCAGGATAAAATTTGATGGGAAACACTTATCTTGAACCTGTGACCTTTGAGACCCCAATCCAAAGCACTTTCCAGTACACCACCAGATTTGTGTTATAAGGAGGAGAGGAGGTGATATTTTAAAAGGTAAGACTGAAAGACTTGCCCTGGTCAGACGGAAACGGAGAAACCTAGTGAGACACTAGTTTGTTCAGTGTTTATTTCTCACCATAAAATAAAATTTCACCACATTATTATTTTAAACCGCAATATTCAAATTTGATAATACCTATCACATTACCTTCAAGTCCCAGTTATTTTATGATAAACCTGTACACAAAACATTTCAGAAAGGATATTGATGATAATCTTATTGACCTCTTAAGATAGAGAAGATGGCATAATCAAATCAACAAGTGTAAAACAACATGTTTGTTCGAATATATGTTACATTGTAGGCTACCCTCTATGCATATGCATACCAATAACTGTGTCAGACACCTGTCAAAAGTAGGGCTGGAGCCTCCATCGATGCAGATCTTCTTTTGAATATTGTGTAGGAAACCCAGATGCATATATGTTGTTATATATTATATGATGTTATATAGTGATGCTAAATGATACCCAAGTGTCTGATAATGACGTACATGCATTTTAGACCCTTAGTGCCAAATTTCCTGGATTGCGTGAAGTTGAACCAAGCAAATTTTCCATGTATGGTCAATGGTCATGCTGCTACACGGCCTGTCCCTGTCCCTGTAGTCCGCTCAGTGTAACGGGAGGCCAGAGGGCGGTGCCTGATACTATCCGGTTACTTTGAGGGAACCTGGCCAATCAGAGCAGACCCCCTCTGTTCAAACAGAGGGCAGTTGTATTTAGTCTCTAAACAGAATGTTTAGGGGCAAAACTTTAGTACCAAAGTTAGATTGAAAAATCTCTAATGTTTTTCTTTGATTACATCTCTTCTGTTGCTCAATTCATGCTCAGCTGCTGATTATATAATGGATACGTCAACAAGACTGAACATTTTTAAATAATAAGCCTATTGTTAACATTCATTCTACAAGTGACCCACAGAAACTGAGAGAAATCTCCATCTGCTGGATGTCACATTTAATTATGCTTAAATTATGGATGATTATAGCATTAGGTTTTTTGGCTCCCCCTGGAGGAGGGAAAACTGTTATAAAACAACTTCAAAATTAAGAATTTGAAAATGGTTAAATTAATATGAATTGTACTGAGACGTTGAATAATGCCCACCTTCAAGTTAAATCAGATATAGTCTGTTAGAATATTTCAGCTAATTCACAATTTATTAAAGTGTTATTGGTACATCACAAATGTTAACCGCATAGAAAAAGGAAAAAATAAAAATCTGCGGATATAATATTTACAGTGTTGCTTTCTTCATCAGCCTTACACCCTCAAAGCATGTCAGGAAAAACTTCTTAAAAACCCTTATAAGGGAAAAAAATAATTGAAGAAACCTTTAGGTAGGCCAAGTCTAAGAGGGATCTCCTACCGAGACGGCTGGGCATGAAATACTAGTTCTGGTTTGAATCTGTGATTGTCTGAAAGTCTTGTGCACAGTGTAGCTACTGTGGATGACACAATGTGTATCTGTGTATGGTGGTTAGTGGAAAGGAAACTCTCTTTTTCAGAAGTCATTCTTCAAGTGGCCAGATGAGGAAGGGCAGCGACTGTTTCTGAGTTGAGCAGTTTGAGGTCCAGAAGTAGACTCCCAAAGGAAATTGCTGTAAAGAAGATCAACAAGAGACAAATGTTTTACAATAAGACCAAATCATTTGTTATATATGCATTTAATCACTTACATAAGAAGCAAGGTCAAATGTTATAGTAAAAAAAGCATTGATCTACTTACATGCTCAGTACAGAGTGGAGCAGCACTGCCTGCCTCTTTTCTGCTCTTCCTCAGTCCATATGATTATGTGTATTAGGAGATGGCATCAGAAGCTCTGCAGACGATCCTGTCTCTCCTTTGGGATGGTTGGTCATGTGGCCGTCTGGATGGACAGGCACAGGAAGCATCTTTGTCGAGTTGAGGCCTCCAGGATACTGCTCAGAAGATGAAAATGTAAATGTATATATGAGAGGGAACACATGTTATAATACAATAGTCATTAAAAATCACATGTAGAACAAAGAAGTTCAAATGTTTGATTAAAAAAGCATCAAATATAATCTACTTACATTTTTGAAGCAGAGAATTGAAAGCTCAGCAAAGAGTCACAGAGTTGAAGTGTCTTTAACTGCCTTGAGTTGACCTCTCCATGATGCTGAAGACTCTCAGCCTGGCACAGATCAAGTGAGAAAAGATCAGAAGCAATTGATAATTTGATTTTTTTTTTCACATTGTGAGGGTTTGAGGTGCAGCTGCAATTTCGATTTAGAACGTTTACTTACAAAAAAGCATTTTTCCAGCTCAAGATGGCCACACAGGTTGTTTGCCACTGGTTTTTTCTGTTGCCCCAGTATCACCACGTTTCCTCGGTGCAGATTCATATTTTCCACCTCTCAGCCTGAAAACCAAATGTGAATTTTTTTGTTACTCACAGTAAATACTGACGACAGTGACAACAACCAAATCAGTACAGTCATGAAGAGTTATGCAAGCTTTGATACAGCATTAACATAAAACATATGTAGTTACATACTTGGCACTGTTCCAGAGAACTATGAAGGGCGATGAAGACCTCTGTGGTTGGTCTCTCTCTGCCTTGAGTAGATGTCTCTCACGTCTATTGTGAAGCACAATGTTGGTGTTTCAGGACCTCTGGTGTCATGTCTGAGCTGAGGGGCCTCCCTAGTGACAACTGTGGGGCACTTATGTAGACAAATATACAGACAAAAATGTATTTAGTAAATAGGAGTCATGTAGAGTGCAGCAGGAGCAATAATGAATCATAACAACTTCCCACAATTACTGTTAACAATGAGTTATGTTTTAGTTACCTGCACTTATTTGCAGTGTCCTGTCTGTGAACACTTCTCTGGACTGCCATTATATTATATTATATTATATTATATATTGAGAGAATAGTTTATTCACAAATTTAAAAGGTCAACTTTCTTCAATACGTGGCAGCTGCATTATTTAATAAGCTTTGCCGCTCAGGAAAATATGATTGAATATTTTGTCATCTTTGAATGTTTTCGAGTGAGATTGTCCCTCCATCCCTCCCTCCCTCCCAGCCTGTAAAAGGCTGGAACAGCCGAAGCAGATGTTACAGCTTGGCTGATGAGGACAATCCCACCCACAAACTAATGTCAGTATTTTTCTGTATAAAGTTTTGTTCAAGTAATATGTTGAGAAATCGATAACTATGAAATCTGATCCTTTTCATAATAAGATGTTGACTTACAATCCATCAATGCATTACAACATTCTTAGTTATGTTAGTCTGCAATAGTCACCAAGGCTATACTCTCAATTTACATTTCGATTATTTCTGAGGTTAGTGTACAGAACACAGGATTGTTGAAATGTCAACTTTCTTCAATACCTAGCAGTTGGTTTATTTAAGCTTTGCTGCTCAAGAAAACATAATTTAATATTTTGTCGTTGTTGCAATTCAGGTAGAAATAGTTGAATATTTTTCTTAAAATGTTTTCGAGTGAGATTGTCCCTCCATCCCTCCCTCCCTCCCAGCCTGTAAAAGGCTGGAACAGCCGAAGCAGATGTTACAGCTTGGCTGATAAGGACAATCCCACCCACAAACTAATGTCAGTATTTTTCTGTATTAAGTTTTGTTCAAAATATAAATATAAAGAATATGTTGAGAAATCAATAACTACAAACTCTAATCCTTTTCATCATAAGACATTGACTTAGAATCATCAATGTATTACACAATTCTTAGTTATGTTACACTTTGAAATGGTTACCAAGGCTATATTAACATTTAGATTATTTCTGAGGTTAGTGTACAGAACACAGGATTGTGGTAGCTGTAGTAAGTTTGGAGCACACCAGAATGCAGACAGCACTGTGGTCGAGAGATGTAGATGTGGTCCAAGAGTGTATTTTTGTCGGTGGTAGCGGCTGTGATAAGTTGCTCGTAACCTTTTGACTGAAACAGTTCAAGGATGGGCTTGCTTGCTCTGGACAACAGATTTTCATTAAAATCTCCGCAGACTATGATCGGATGATGATCCATAATTTCTAGCGAATCCAAGAGGCTTTGCAAGTTGGATAGGAATGAGCGCATGCTGTAGGTTGGAGGCTTGTAAACAGCAGCAATCAGCGCATTGAATGGAGCTTCAAGCTTGACAACTGTGAACTCAATATCTGTAGCATTTTGAATGTACTGCTTTTCACGGACTTGGATATGGTTTTTTACATAGATAGCGACCCCGCCACCATTTTTGCGACCCATGTCAGGGCAGTTTGTGTACGAGACATTTCGGTTGCGATTAAACATCTTGTACCCGTCTAAATGGAGACTTTGGGCGACAAATGATCCTTGTAAGTGAGTTTCTGTTAGACAGAGGACGTCTGCAAGGTGAAGTTCATGGTGACTCTTGATATCAGCGATGTGAGACGGAAGTCCTTCTGTGTTGTGGTGGATGACGGTGAGAACATCTGGCCTGTTTAATGTCGCTGTGACATTCAGCAGAGGCATTAAATGTTCAAATGAAGCTTCTGCCATGGCTGCAAGACCTATTTTGACTTGTGGATTGGCATATATTTTTGTCTCGTCAAAATCTAGAACATGTAGTCCACTGAGGGAAGTAACTCTGCTGAGAGCAACATAGGCCATGCCTGGTTCAAAGATGGTTTTTAGTGAGACTGCAGCTGAGGACCTTGTCATGCCTTGAACCTTGTGTATTGTACAAGCAAATGCAAGTTTTAAAGGAAACTGCCTGCGAACCACTCCCTTTTGCTTCAGTAGTTTTTCTTCCTGTCTATCAATGTAGACAATATTATCAGCTGCACTGATATTGCTGGGATTTCTTGCCACATCGAGTTCCAGACCAAGTTTGTTGACGTGTGAAGCACTCCCCTCATCACTGGTCACTATTTTCGCAATACATGCAAATGTTCCATTGCAGAGACCAGACTGCACGTTGATATTTCTGGTTAGCATGACACGAGCGCCTAAAGCAACTTTAATTGAGTCAGGTAACTCTTTATTGTCCCCTTTCAAAGGTGTAGCTTGTATCGCCATTCTACCAGTTCTGGGATCTTTTCGATAGTCGTCTGCATCTATCCTTATGATGTCAGAGTGAAACAACTCTAGTGATGTCGAATTATGTGCATCAACTTGTTTATTTGTAGCATAGACATGAAGTATGTCTTTTGGACAGTGTGCCGGATCAGTGATAGCCTGTGAAAGCAAAGCTTTGTCTTGGTCGGATAATGCTTCTTCCTTCTCTTTAACGCGGATGCGGTTCAGCATCTCAGCAAATGGGACATCATCTTTCTGACGCATAATCTCGGTCAACGTGATAATCTGAAATTGGTCGCGCCAGAGGTCGATCTGAGTTGGATCATAGACACACAACGGTTTAGACTGTCTCACAGGAGGGAGCTGATTGAAATCACCCACGGCGAGGACACACATCCCACCAAAAGGTCTCTGATTTCCTTTGATTTGTTTTAATCTGGCATCGACATAGGCAAAGAGATACTTTGAGCACATGGAGATTTCATCAATGATGAGTATCTCTGTATTTGAAAGCTCTGCCCTGACTTCATCTAGTTTATTCCCAAGGCCAATGAACGGAGGCTTTAAACTTCTTGGCAGCTTGAGGAGACAATGTAGTGTTGTGCCTGATATGTTAAAGGCCGCAGTGCCAGTAAATGCGGTTAACAGGACGGTAGGTTTGGAAATGTCAGACTCCTCTGCATTACGAGGAAGTGTACGCAATATTTTGGATGCTTCTGCGTGGATGCATTTGATAAGATGAGACTTGCCTGTTCCAGCACCACCGTTAATGAAATAGAAGAACGGTTCCACATTTAAACCACAGACGCGTTTTATGCTCCAGTCTCTGATGGCGTAGAAAACGGATGCTTGCTTCTGGTTTAAGTTTTGATACATTTGCCGCAACATTGCAGGATCTATCTCAGGGGCTTCTCTCATGATGGCAACTTCTGGTCTGTTTTCTGACCTCAGATTATAGTCTGGCACGTTCTCTTGCACGTTATCCTCATCAGCTGGTCTGGCATCAAGTTCCTCAATGCATTCCAACCTTTGCAGTTCACATTCGGGAGCCAGATTACTCCATTCGTTTATTATAACACCATTCTGTTCAAAGTCTGCGATGGCGCTGTCAATGTCTTCCCTGTGTTTCTCATATTTATCTCGGTTTCGTTTCACAACACAAGACACCATCTCAGGGTGCTCTGTACCTGGTATCCAAACTCTGGCACGGTCGTGGAAGGACTGGTAGGTGGGATAGTTTCTTGTTTTTAGCTCTGTCTCTGAGCGATAGGGGACATAAAGCTTAAGCAATGAGCCGTGAAATTCCTCAGGATTCTTCTCCTGTGAGAAACAACGATATTTAATAACAGCGGGTTTACCGTTTGTTCTTCTCTGAACGAATCCCATCTGATTCAGTAGGGGCAGTACGTTGGGACCTTTTGCCTGTTTGCCATAGACGATTCTACAAGTGGAAACAAAATCGGCCAAGCACATTGCCTCAAAGTCTGGAGTTTCTGGTCTGCATTGATACTTGTCAGGTAATCCGTTCATCCACAAATTAACCGAGTCTGGTGTTCTGTTCTCGAGGAAGGACATGGGGTAACTCATTTTTAGCGCGTTGTCATCAGTCTGTACAAATATGACCTTGCGTGAACACTGTTTCATGCGTAGACCACATGCACGGGCCACACACTCTTGAGCACTGACCTCTCTTTTCTTAGAGTACGCCTGCATTACCAGTTTCATCTCATCGCTCTCATTTACATTTTCATGACTTGAATTTTCAATCATTGATTTGAGGTATTCACTTAAACCGTGTTCAGCTTTGCTGATGTAGCTGCAGATGTACATGATACACGAGTAAGGGTTGAGAATGAACTGTATATCTAAATTAGCATCCCAGGCTTCAAGGAGGGCAGGATTGTATCCATTTACCCACGAGTCTTTTGGATCACGCTTTAGAACCACCTCACTTGCTTTGGCTTTAATACACAGGCATTCTATGTATTCCTCAACTGTTAGGTCACATGACGCCAACATCTGCTGCAAAGTCAGAGATGCGCTCTCAGCTACATCGTTTAAGCGGTTTAGTGCTTTGAGCTTTCTTATTGCCACCAACTCTCTCTCATCTTCATCTTCCAATACTTTAGATCGTATTATCATGGTTTCTGGGGCTGGGATTTTAGGAAATCCAAAACGGCAGTTGGCATTGGAATATTTAACACATGTCTTTGAATGTGTTTTGCTGTGCATCTGAACTTCTGTAACTTTTTTGTGCAGTTCAGGTTGTGTGTTTGGATCAGGCAACTGAGCTGTGATGTACTTGGAAACGAAATCACAAACCGTCTGATCCGAGTCTTCCTCAAACACAGGAGCTCCTTCTACCCATACGAGACAGTGTATGTGTGGGCTTCCACGGTGCTGAAATTCCAATCTCAAAAACCAGTCCACCACTTTACCGATGGGTTGAGCGGGTGACAGTATCAAATCTCTGAACAGAGCCTCAACACGTTTGTCAAAAAGTCGCATACAGGTCACCGGGTTTGATCTTAAGATGGATGCTTTCGCCTCCCAATCGAGTGCATCAACGTTCACTTGTTCGCCTTGTTGAGCTTTAATGGCTGTAATAACCTCCTTCCAGCGCATTTCAGCAGCAGAAAATGTAAGAAAGAATGTTGGCGTCCCCATCTGACGAATCATAGCAAACAAGTCTTTGGTCGTCTTCTCCCAAAAGGCGGGGGAGCCTCTTAGTGGTGTCATGAACCGGATTGCATCTTTGTTACGCACAAGTTTTTCAACCTCATGCTTGTTCTGCAACATTGCATTGGTTATTTTGCGACCATCTCGTGTAAAAGGTTTTGCTTTACGCAGCTGTATTGACATGCTGGAAGTGGCCTGATATATCTCGGATACAAATTGAGCGAAGAAGAGGTAGTTTGTATCCCTAGCAAAACGGTCGTCGACACAGCAAAGTCTAGCTTTGAAATAACTGCAGGGTGTTAATGTTTTGGGACGGTTTTCGTCTAGAGTGTTTTGACCAGTGGGAAACTGAACGGGAAAAGCCATTGCCTCTAGGTTAGGAGTTTTGAAAAAGCTTACTGGTTTGTTTCCCTCAGCGGGTGCAACCGAGTAGATTCCCTCACTAAAACTTAATATTTCATCTGTCAAATCAGTTGGTTGTAGACATGACTCGAGAGCAACGGCGCCATTAGGTTCATCACTCTCCTGTTCAATATTTTCAGACTGCTGCTGTGGTTGCTGACCATCAGACAACTGACTATTTGTATCCTGTTCATCGTTCTCAGAATCAATTTCTGGCTCACAGAGTGCATCGTTCTCAAAGGTGTCAATTTCCATCATATCTTCTACATTATAGTCCGTATCATCCATGTTTTCCTCATCCAAGTCATTAGCTTCCTCATCAATTAATGGGTCACAAAGCTCTTCCTCATCTCGGATTGTTATGTCAGTGTACTGCGGATGGACCTCCTTTAGTTTGCACAAAGCCCTCACTAGTTTAGTCCATGTTACACTTTGGTAAAGTTGATGGCCGGTATAGCACAATTTCCTCTTAAGTTTAACTCTCATGACCTGAGATTCACTTCTTAGTCTCGGTAAGGCATTTACCGTTTCTTGTACTTCTGATGGGACGCAGACCAAGTTTCCGCAAATTTGGCGTTGACCTCCTTTCGGTAGTGGTATAATTTTGGCGAATGTTATGCATTTGGAAATGAGATGCCTCTCCAAAATGTTCAAATCACAAAGTTCAGTGGGAATATCTGCCAGCTCTAGATTATTAGCCATGGAAAGTGGTGGCATACTTCCAGTTTTAAGGTGCTCGTGGCAAGTGTGACAGATCCACTCCTTTTTTCTTTCATCTGGTACTGTGCATTGTTGTGCATTTTGACACTCATCAGTACAAACATGAACAAACTTCCCTGTCAGGCAGGTTTGAGCAACAAGTGGATTTGTATTGTACTTTGATCTATCGCAACATCTCACTTGATTTGGAAACAATGCCCGACAGCAGACCGTGCAGCCATGTATCGGTGCTTTTTTTATATTGGATCGAAAAACCTCTATAGCATCTCTCATCTGAATGTCTTCCATTACATCTCTAATGAGACTGTCATCCATAGAATCTCTCATCAGACCGTCATCCCTTTGGTTTTGCCTTCTCTGCATGAGTCTGTATTTTTGTCTTATTCTCATTGCACAATTCATTCGATGAGTCATTCCAAATGCACGATTGTTTTGGTATTTGTTTCTCATGCGTTGCCTCATTGTTTCTTTTTGTCTGGATCTAAATGCAGGGTCCTTTGCATAACGAGTGGTTACATGAGACTTTTGAGTTTGTCTGAAAAGAGCATTTACGTGATAGCGGGTGCATATGTATGACTTCTGCTTCAGCCTGAAGCTTTCGCTTTGCCTGTAACGTTTTGTAATATATGACCTCCGCTTCTGCCTAAAGTCGTTGTCTTGATTGTAACGTTTTGCCAAGTAAAGCTTCCGCTTCTGCTGGAATGTAGAATCGTGTTGATAGCGAGAACGTATGTAGGACATCTTTCTTTCTCTGTATGAAACAGTTGTATGGGATTGCGTATGTTTGTTAACACATTTATCTTTAGAATACCTTTCCCTCTGTTTACTTTTTCTTTTCATTTGTCGAATTTCTGCTCTTTTGATTTTTTCAGCGGTTTTGTCAGGTTTGGCTTTTGCCTTCTCCAAAGCCTTAGCTCTTTTTCTATACTTGGCCCTTAAATGTTTGGGAAGTTTAGATGGATTAGGCATCTGTTGGTTAGTTTGTGGATCATCATTTGCATCTGATGTAATGTTAGCAGAGGGTGTGCACTCTGTAACTGAGCATGATGGCAAATACATGTCACTTTCAGTGTCTGTAACACTGGAAATAGTGTTAAGGTTCTCCTCCCCCATATGTGAAACAGCAATGTCTGCAGTAGAGTGTATTGGTGCTACATTTTCAGCAACAGATAATTCATGCTCACTGTTGAAAACCACAGGAATAAGCTCATAAGGAGCATCAGGGCTGGTGCCCAACATAGTGAAGCTTGTGATAATTTTTGTTATCAGATCACTTAAATGTGTACAAGTACACATGACTGCCGTACCAATACCGTCTGGGTCAGTGGGAAATCCATCTGGGCGTCTGGTGTGTGGGTCAAAAAAGCCATACCTTCCTAGCTGGTCTCGGAAAACAGCGATGCACAGAGAACTCATTATCAGCAGAGCATTTACCCCGGATGACAAACACTGGAGTCTGGCTGCAAGGTTGATGAAGTCGCCTACAGCAGGAGCAGATAGAAAATTTCCATACATTGAGTCACACTTTGTCATTATGTGCTGCAGTCTGTAGCCCTTAACAACCTCAGGAATTTCTTCTATATTCAAGTGTCTGTGAACCATCCTTTTATCATGACCCAACTGTTCCACTACAAGTGAATACATGTCATGGCCTCTATCTAAAACAAGATCAAGTTCTGCACTTTGGAGGTGATGTAACTCATGCAGGTAAGCTAGAAATGTTACAGAGTTACAGGTGCACTGACTGTTTTTGGACTCATGATACATATGATGGTTCTGACTGCGGGATGCCAACACACATGTTACATTATCATTAGAAGGTTCAGAAACATTTACTTCTCTGTTGTTGCGAGGTTGAACATTGTCCACATGTTGAGCTTCTGTTGAGTGTAGAAACTCGCTTAACTTAAGCCAGCGTACCTTTGATGCTTGAGACTTCTTCCCCTTCCTGGGCATGGTCACAGTCAAGTTAGTAAGTTATATTTGTCAGAAATGGCAAAGCCACAGGGTCAAAAGTTTTGTAAGTGCCACTCAAAACAACACTGACGTGGCCTTTATCAGTGGTGCCACTTTCAAAAATCAGCAACTGACGTGGTACTTTATCAGTGCCTCGGTCAATAGTTCAATAGGCTGAACAGTGAAAACCCGTGAAAACGGGGAGAGAGAAAGAAGTAAGAGACAACAGATGGAGGAAGACAGAGGATAGAGGGGTTGGGGGTTGGGATGGGAGAAACATGCAGGACTGCAGGGCCAATCGTCTTCTTGTAATTCTGCATGTGAAACAGAGAGGAGATAACAATCAGTAATAATAATGAGCGCACAGTATATAGCCTGTTGATTCATTAGAGGTGCCCTACTTTTCACATGGCAATATAAAATCTTTATTGACAAGAGATTCAATTGTTGTTCTAATGGAAAACTTTAATATAATTTATTGTGCTTGCAAAGCAGCAAGCAATGCATTGACTTTAGTTCATAATATTGAATAGAAAAACAAATGGGTAATTTGTGTGTTTCCAATTTTTTTAACCCTCCTGTTGTACTGGGGTCAAATTGACATTTTTTTGCGGGAAACTATTTTTTTCATTCAACAAATGGTCTGAAAATGATATGGATTGTCCAATACTATGCTTTTGATAATTAAAATAAATTTGAAGTGTTAAATTAGACCAAATTGTTAGATGCTTCACCGAAAAAGGCAGCACTATTTTTTGATAGTATTTTTTTATTTAGAACATTAAAAAAGACTGTATTCATTTTGTTTTGTTAAAACTTTGGACGCATAAACATTGGCTAATTTGCATATTTATTCAAACATTTCAGAAAATAATTATATTATAAAAAATTATTGTTTGAAGGGGGCTGAAAAGTAGCTAAATATAGCGACAAAATCGCTAAGTTGGCAACACTGCCCGAGCAGCCCCTCCCAGCTGCGGTCAGAGCAGGAGCATAGATAGTAGGAGATACACACACACCTCTCCGCTCTTACAATTAGTTTGCTATCTTGCCTGGCTGTTACAGCTACTTTTGTTAGGCCAACCAGCACACTTGCAATGATTTTAAGCTAACATAGGCCCACATGGTATGTCTGTGATTAAAATGTATGCTCAATATGTACGTATGTAGTTATCATTACTAATGTTTAATCACCTCGGAATCGGACATGGTGTTTGTCTCCTGTCAACTGAATTCACATGAACGCGCGTAGCTGTCGTTCAGAGGGATGAGCTACAGCAGGTAGAGCGTTGGGAAAACAGCCGTTGGGATCCCAACGGCTGAAATTATCAACTGCAGCTTTAAGTAATTTACTGGTAAAGTAGTCTTCTACAAAACGTATTCTAGGGATGTTTTGGGTTATAATAAATCACAACTAGAATTTGCCCATCTGGACATTTTGGGACTTGGCCGGCGAAGAGGCACAGCGAGCGAAGCTGCAGCGAGCCTGTCTGTCATCGTTGCTAGACAATAGTAGCCAGCCCCATAGCTAACTTCCTCAAAAGCAAAAAAAAAAAAAACGATTTACCCAAGCATTATTGTTCCTTCCGAGGTCGCGTTATGGTTCTAATGTTGTATTATGATTTAAGGGAAAGACAAATGAAATGATACATTTCCAGCTGTCGCAATACTGTGCTTGCGTTCACTTCTGAGTTAGCTTCCAAGCAACAGCACGTAGCCTAAAGCTAGTATATCTTGAGTCATCCTGAGGCAACTTCAAGGCTAGCAGTGTCTCTACTTAGCTAGTTAACTCATGCGCTGCGGCCTCCCCCATAACAGTTTAACAGCCGGCTCAAAGCAGTTTCACCGCTGACCTGCTGTAGCGGTCCGACAGTGAACATAAGAACATTTCTTACACAGTGGGAATTATTTATTCTTCTTCAGTGGGGGATATTTAATATCTAGCTTTAGCAACAACGCTAAAGGCTGTACGGCCGTTAGCTTCATAACCTACTTTACCATAACAATGTCGGACCAGAAAGGCATAAAGGCTTTAGTACCTCTAATGTGTAACAAGTCATCACGTTATTAAATAATTAATATTAATGTTAAACCACTCAGCCGTCTTTTTATACAGTTATAGTTGTCAGTTAAGAGACACGTCAACTCACCGCAAAGACCAGATGAGAACTGTACAGTACGATGACGTGCGTTCACGGACACTCGGAAAATTCCAGTCAAATATAGATAGCTTAAGAAATGAGATAATGTGTGTTTAATGTGTGTGTACAGACACGAAAAAGCAGGTGTGTGTGTGTGTACGTACACACACCTGCTGCTTTTTCAAACACTTTCATAGACGTGCTTATCATAAATTGTATTAAAATTAATGCATGGTTAAAGTGTTAATTAATTGAGCCCTTGGATTTCCTACTGCAAATGAATGCAGCCTCATCGATTACGAATTCACCAACTGCTTCTGCTGTGCAGTAGGCGTGTGTGAAATTTATCAATCATTAATAAAAGCACAACCATCATAAGCACAAACACGATTTAATTAACACACTTTAACAATAAACCAGACGTCTGTTGACACCCTTTGTTGTCACAGCTGATCGAAACCTACACTTACCATTTCTTACCGTGACTTCTTTTCCGTACAAGCCAGTGTTCGGAGAGGGAACCAACCGGGTGACGTAGGCGTCGACTCATTCCAACATGGCGGTCACTTCAAGATTGTTATAGCCTCGTTTGACTAGGAGCCGTCTTGCTCAGACCTGCGCAATTATGACGCGCGTCTTGCTGAGCGCACAGCATAATTGCGCAGGTCTGAACAAGACGGCTCGTAGTGAAACGAGGCTATAATCTATGATTTAAAACACATTTTAAATGTTTTTTTTTTCATATGTGTGTGTACTGGCAGTACTAAAATATGTGTTTCATTTCCTGTTTAAGGCAGCGGTCAAGAAAATATTTTTGCTTTGTACTCTCACCTTTTTATTCCTCTCCCTCTTACCCCACACGTAGGCCCAAACACATTTGTTGTTATACCTTCATGAGTTTCTGTATTGGTACACTTGTATTAAAATATAGCCTTATAGCAAGTCTGATTTCGATTCAAGGTGACTATCATCTTTTCAAGTCTATTCATAACAATCAAACCATGTTCTAATCATTCATACTCCTTAAACTCCTCCCAAAAAATGTAAATCATAAATGTAGTCTAACTCTCAGTGTTTACCAATCAATAACACATATTGAACACATTATTAATTCCTGACAAAAACTCCATTCAAACATGTTCAAATTCAAATATATTTATTTACAAAAATAAAAAAACACAATGATTTAAAAAAGGAACAATATTATCTAAAAATTAAATTGAAGTTATGTACAAAATAAAAATATTAATAAAGAATAATGATTATAAACAAATTAATTATAAAAAAAGATAAATATGAACTGTGTGTGTGTGTGTGTGTGTGTGTGTGTGTGTGTGTGTGTGTGTGTGTGTGTGTGTGTGTGTGTGTGTGTGTGTGTGTGTGTGTGTGTGTGTGTGTGTGTGTGTGTGTGTGTGTGTGTGTGTGTGGCGGTGGTGGTGGGACGGGGAAGGTTGTGTGGCTCAACACATCCCCTGAAGGCATCATCACACCACTTCAATGCTCTCTAAGTAGTGATGGAAAATAAATTTCACCCTCAGTGGGGTGATGATGCCTTCAGGGAAGGCATCAAGCCACACATCCACCGGTATGTGGAATTCCTCTCCTTCGGTATCTATTACTTCCACACGCGTGTTGTTGCCGGTGCTGTAGCCCTCAATATTGAAAATGATTTCGGATGGTACCACCTATAGGAAATAAGATTATAAATAGTTGCCTGGTACAAGCTCAGCGTGACAGCAATTGTAATGGACAATCCAAAACATGAAGTAATCTACTCACCTCCACCTTTGACCAATTTGTGGTCCAAAGAGCCTGGACGGAGGAGCCCCTGAGGTGGGTGACCCGGATGGGCCACCCAACCTCCATCTCGGCCAAGTTGGCCTCCCTCCAGAGTGTAAGTTTTATCTCCTTCTCTCCCTTCAATAACACAACAGGCAGCATTAGTACTTATTTAGTAATAAAATGTGATTCAGACAGACGATGACTGGAAAGTTTTGTATTTTTATTATATAAATTACATTCATTTATTTACTAAAAAATATGGATCTGGTATTGCAATGAGCTGCTAACAAAGTCACTAGTAACATAATGAAAAGAAACCCTACCTCTTTGAATCTAATGTCCCTGACGGGGACATCTGATGCACTGGCTCCCCCTCTAGTCCTGAACGGCAGAAGCTGAATGGGAAAGGAGAAGTACAAACTACTTTATTAATTTGGTATGAAACCTGCTGTTTACCATCCCTCTCTCTTTCTCTCTCTACGTTGTGAATTTGAATGCATTAAAAAGAAGTAGGTAACACCAACAATCTGCAACAACTTACCTCCAGCACAACACCTTGAATGGTGAGGTACCCCCCCAGGTCCTCCATCTTCAGGTCCTGGAGGGATACCTCCTTGCTGGGAGGGTCCAGAAGTCCCCTGGCTTCCCCCTCCAGGGCCGAAGGGACCTTCACTGCCGCGCACTTAAAAATCTTGCTTTTGCGATGGCACAGTAGTGCCGTCCTGCTGCCCTCTGTGCTCTTTGCAAAATTTTTAAAAATATAGGACTCCCCTTCTTTTAGGCCCTTGGCCAATTTTTCGAATATTGTGATTGTGCAGACTGTTTTCCCGTCCGAGACAGCTGCAGTGGTATTGGTATACTGACTGAGCGGCGATGCTTTGTAATGGCTGACCCCCCACTTTGCCACCTTTGTTGATTGGCTCAACTGTAGCACCTTGAAGGCTTTTGGGCTCTCAAATTCCATTCTGAAATTCAAAAAAAGATACAAGACAAAAAGACCATAAGAATGAGTGATTACAGAGGCAAGCAATTGTTTTTCAATTGAAATTAAATTAAGAAAAACAAAATAAGCCAAATATACAGGTTAACAAGATAATAAACTCATACAAGTTTGGTGGGTAGAATCAAAGTTTTGCTTTGTTTTTTTCTATTGTTTTTTTTTTTTTGCATGAAATCACCACATTAATATGATTTAAATAATCCCTGCAAAATGTGTCAGCACAAACGATACATTAGGCTACATGAAACAATATATTGTTTATATTCTTTAGTGCTTTCTATTGGAACCATTTGAAACTTGCACATGGCAAAGAGTTTGCTCATTGTATTGATTATTCCAAATCCTTCACCACCACTCCCATGCAATGGATCCTGCATTATTTAATTTGGTGGCAATTACATGCTGCCATGGACCTAATAGCCTCGTTTGGGAAGGAGCCGTCTTGCTCAGACCTGCGCAATTATGACGCTCGTCTAAATGCTGTGCGCTCAGCAACACGCGCGTCATAATTGCGAGAGTCTGAGCAAGACGGCTCCTACTCAAACGAGGCTATTATAAGAGGCTGCCCATATTAAGTGTGCTGTCGTGGTCCATGTGTCACACCCCAGTAGCCTACACTATGGGACACCAAAGCAGCTTCAATGCTAGCTCGCAGCTTGTCTTTAAACATAGAAAGTGTGCATATCCGAATCAGGTATACAATAGGCCTACGTGCATTAGCCAATTCGGTGGACATTTGACTTTTGCACGGCAAGGACTGTAGTCACTGAAGATGCTTAAATACATTTTGGCAACAAATAGGCCTGCCTTAGAAAAAATCTATTTAATAGAGCTATTTTCGAAACCTAGAGCATCTTAAAAAATACAACAACTTTTTATAAAGAGTGAAATTTACTTTTTGATGTTTATTGAGTTCAGTGGAATGATCTCGAATAACGTTTTGCCAGTTATTTATAGGCTAGTTCAAAGGGGTAGATTTCTGATTTCTGGGGGGAGGGGGTACAGGGGATGTGTGTGTCCCAATAGAAGAGGTAAATTAAAATATATATATATAGAAATACAAGAAAAGTGCTTTTGTTTACATCACAAAAATCACCGTAGTTGAAGAATGACCCATATACACAAATTGGTCTTGGAATATATCACACTTTTTGAGTGTTTGTGTTATATTAGGCCTATATCAGTTTAATTGTCAATACCAAAATTCATGTGTGAACTTACGTTTCAGATGACTTGAATGAGGAGCAGTGTAGAGAGAGAGAGAGAGAGAGAGAGAGAGAGAGAGAGAGTTTTAGTTCATGTACAAAAAGCAAACTCACAGCTCATTTTATTTTAATTAAAATTACACACACAGGGTAGAGATTATTAATAAATAATTCTCTAGCAGTTGGCTAGAGAGAAATAGAGACCAATGCTCGTGATTATGTCTGATTCCAACACACACACATATAGCTTACACGCCAGTATATACAATCTTTGAACACTGTGACAGCTACCGGAAACTTTAAGGTGGGCCGTTTTATTTCATGTTACTCAGTGCACGAGTTGCCGTCGTGATTCATTCAGTCCACCTTAAAATCACCGCGGGCCGGCCGGGCATAAAAGCAACTCTCGTCTCGGAAGAATTGTAGTTTAAAACGAATATAAGTTTAAAACGTTAACTATGACATTTAACTTATTAAAAGTATTGCGTTTTGATCTTGATCATGGACCTATAAAGACATCTCTCTTGATACAGTATATGATCATCAGTTGACGTGGGTGGGCCTTACGCGCCAATGGACTTTTGATGACGTAGTCCTAACTGTTTTGTAAGGGGCGGGAAGACAATAGTGTCTGCCTTTGTGTCAAATCAGTTGGATTATTACCAAAGATATGTTCTTATTATTATTTTTTTAGTTTTGATCATTTTAAGTGTTAATGTACTGTGGGAAAATTACTAAGAGAACAAAAGGAGGGAGGAAAAAAATCCGATTTAAAAAATTATTTCAATCTGTTTTTTACAATTTTACAGTGAACTATATGACTAACCCTAACATATATAACCCTATATATATAGGCCTATATATATATTTATATATATAGGGTTATATATATATATGTGGGGTTATATGTGTGTGAATTGTAATTAATTTAAAAAGCGAGCTAGCTTAATATACAGTTTATGAGATAGAAGATAGATCACTTACCTTGTAGTGATCAATTGTTGAATTGAAAGAGAACAGATGAAAGCTCGGATCATATTTATATGGTGGTGGCGGGGGGCTGTGATAGGTTCAACCTCCACATCCCCCTATCAGATCTTCCTGGTAGACCTGTTGCTGAGGGCCCCGGAGACCTGGTCCAGGGACCTGGACCAGGGGTCAGGGGGTTTCCCACCCCGTGCCGCAGGGGCACAGACCTAGGTGGACCAGAAGTTCTCTTCTACTGTCCAGCCAATGCTGTACATCTGAGACTTCATTCCTGTGACAACAAACTATCAAGTAATATGGAGAAGCGCTTGTCTATGGATATACTGTCATGTAGGCCGTAATGCTGGTCCAGGACCTATTTTCTGAAACTGAAACCTCCTCATTATGATGGAATTTGTGGTGGAGTCTGGTCCTTCTTCTGAAAAGCCAGTACAGACTATTTCACAATAATAATTACAATTACAATAATAATGACAACAATGACAATAGATAATAAAAATAACTTTATTAATATAGAACCTTTTAAAAACAGTTTACAACGGCCTTTTGACAGACAAAGCTAGTGCAGGATAACCAGGCACATGCAGAATTAATACGTTTCAGCAGATAGAAGGGAAGACAGAAACAAAACTAGAAATACAAATTAAGGAATACATTTTTTTGTGTTTTATTATTAAGTATTAATATTCAAAAATTTTAAAAAAAGTAAATAGTATGTAATATACAGTGTTGTGCGAATGTTTGTGAACCCCTTGAGCCTTTTGGAATTTTATTTATTTTAACCATTATCAATCATTTTTTTTCAATACCAGTATTTTTTATATGAAATAACAGATGTTTGTTTATCAATTCATTGTTTCCCTTTGAGCATGTCTGACCTGTATGGGTTCAGTTTGGTGGGCCTAAACTGACCTGGTTTTATCCGTGTTTTATCTAGTGGCGCCCAATTTCTTCCCTAAAGATCTCTCATTACATTGGTCTATTTCATCAATCAATTTGGCCCACCTGATTGCGTTTACCTTGCTCGATTTAAAGCAGTTCGGATGGATGTGAGTTTGAGCATTTCAGCACAATCATAATATCCCGCCTTCCTCCAATGCAGCCCCACCCCCTCATTCCTATCCCCGTTTTTTTTGTTTTGTTTTTGAAGAAACTTAATTTAGGCTACACAAGCAGACTTACTTGCTTAATACTGTCTCCGTGCACAAAGTGAGTTATATTGTGGCTGAAGAAACTGGTGGCTGTAGTAGGCTACCGGTACCGCGCTGATCTGCTTGTATCACTGGTTTCACTTCAGATATGTCGGCCAGAACACCACTTATGCTTATAATGACACTAGGAGAGGAGGAGTAGGGTTTTCTCCGCTCTTTATTTTCCTTCTTTCACAGGCACAGCCGCATATAGATCGCGGAAAAAGAACAAAGGCTTAAACTCCGCTCGTGAGGAGACGTTTGAACAGCTGTTGCGACTCGCAGCCGCTAATAACATGCACAAACTATAACTTATAACAGCGATCGGGACTACATGTACATACTCACAATAGAAACATTACAAATAAAAACAACCTGTAAAAATCTGATGAAGAAGACACTTTAGAAGCATAGATAGTATAGGCCTATAAAAGAAGTTAAACAAATGCATTTGATTCTTAAATAACATAACGGGTACAAATAGAGAGTGCAACATATGGTGGTTAATAAACAAGTCCTAGCATGCCCACTGGAGCGTTTGGTGATGTCGTAAAGTTTATCTTGTGACTGTCAACTGAGGCAGGCTAATACGCTATCCTTGATCTAAACTAACTAGCGATGACTGACCGATGCCCATATCTTGGACGCACGCACAGTTAAACAATTAAAACAGTATTAAAAAGCAAAACATACACATTCTTAGAGCAGTACTCACACTGTGCTTATGTAACGGGTGTGCCCGCACTGCTACTGTTAATGAAGGGGCGCACATCCGTTAACGGATACAATGGTCTGCGTTGTGTTCTGGGTGTCTGGATGCAAGGAAGGCTGGACCACAAGGAAGGCTGGACCACAAGGAAGGCTGGACCACAAGGAAGGCTGGACCACAAGGAAGGCTGGACCACAAGGAAGGCTGGACCACAAGGAAGGCTGGACCACAAGGAAGGCTGGACCACAAGGAAGGCTGGCTGGTCACATTTATTGACATCTGCACAAGCCAAAGAAAAACGTGTCACTGCATGTAAACGGTCGTAGACAGGGCCACATTCCCTCCTCCACTGAGACAGATAACAGCATTCTGAGCTTATATAATAATAATGATAATAATAATAATAATAATAATAATAATAATACACAAAATAACATACTAAATGCAATTTGCTGCATTCCCACAAACATAAACATGACCAGCATAGCTAATATACACAGAACAGATAAAACATTCATACCTGCACAAGCCAAAGAAAAACGTGTCACTGCATGTAACCGGTCGTAGACAGGACCACATTCCCTCCTAGCAAACAAACACACACACGGGGAAACACTTTAGTACTCTGACGCACATGTATACAATACAACTCTCAAAGTGCATTTACAAAGTGCTAGCTGATAAAACATCGCTGAAGCATGTTCACATACTTAATTCCTAACACATTAAATTGCACACTAAACATTTTCATTGTATACAAAACCATGTATATGCTAAAATATGACGACAAACACAACAACATACCTCCACTCAGTAAGGTTGGTGCAGACTGAGCTTGGCGCTGCATACACGTCACTAAACACGGACTTCTCTTAAAGCTACAGTACAGGTATAATAAACACATTAACATAGCCAGGTTACAAAATGTACCTAAACACATACTGGTTCATATTAATCAGCATTTGGTGACATTTCAACACAACTAAAACACGTCGTTTCACCCTGGTTACACTTACTCACACAGTCCAGTCCAGTCCATCCACACGAACAATAAATATTCCACAATCTGAAAAAAAAAAAAGAGGAAGAAAAATATAGTGCACAATGCACATCCAATGTACGATGCTCCAATCTTCAACGTGCACAGCGACAGTTAGATTCAGGAGAGAAGTTAGTCACGTCAGGCAAAACTTACCTGGTGGAGAAAAAGTAGAAAGCAGTAAAGTCTGGGGTGGAAAGACAAGTCCAGAGAATAATGTCCGGGTCTAACACAAGTAGCTACCGCTACCGATAGCCTATAGCCTATTCAGCTAACCGGAGCTGCCGCTACCGGTGTTAGCGGTAGCTCCGGTTAGCTGAATAGGCTATCTTGAAAGGCAACACTTTCTGGGACTTTCTGCACATCGACTTAACCATCCATGTCAGGTATCTGCAGCAGCAGCACTGTCTCTTTTGAGCATAGATGCTTAGAGGAATGCAGCAGTCCGAGCCTAGGTTGCTACGACAACTCAGTAAGCTACAACATAAAATAAAAGATTGCGGTGGAGGCTAGAACGGAGGCGGAGGCGGCTTCTTCTTCTTCTTCTTCTTCTTTTAATTTCCGGCAATTGCCTTTTCAGCACATTGCTGCCACCCACAGGACAAAGATAACACGAACGATCTGAAAAAAAGCATTTCCTGCTGAGTTGAAAAGTTGAACAAAAGTGGAAAAACTAAAGGTTTATAAAGTCGAAGTTTATAAAGGTCATACTTGTGTAAAATAAGTTTAAAAGGAGATGAGTTTTTTTTTAAATTATCTATTTCAAATAGCCTACACAATGGTATAACTGCAGCAAGACAAACTATGCAATTAATATTAGATATTATTGCATATTTAATCAAGTAAATAAATTACTATTTCATTTAGAACTGTGCCATATCTCTCCTCTTCACCCCAAAGCCCAAAAAACATTAGGATTAAAAAAAGACAGTGCCTCACCAGCCATAAACCTCACTGCACGTCTCTTCACATTCACACTCTCTCACTCACACACACACACACACACACACACACACACACACACACACACACACACACACGGACTCTCTCACTCACACAAACACACACACAGTTTCACATGGGATGTTACTGGTTTCTATGGCAACAGTTGATGACAGTGTCTTCAGTTATTTTGGTCCTGTAATACACTGATATGCAGCAGTTGGTTGGACACCATTTAGCTTGGAAGCCCAAAACTTCCATTGTGTAGGTTCGGTAGTCACATCTATGCGACCGGCAGAATATGTCTTTTTTGGGTGTAATAAACCTTTAAATATCTCTGAAGTTATGAATTTTATGAAAAAATTGTGAATTATGGAAATGTGCTCCCATGCAAGACGAACATGGGACAATTTGAATCCTTAAAAGGAGTTGAAAAGTTGAATATATAGAGGTTTGAATAACATTTCTTGCTGAAGTTATGAAGAAGTTGAAAGACATGGATACAAATCTTAAAACTATGAAATAGTAATTGAATAGACTTGGAGCTAAACTACCTTGATGGCTTGAATTTATATGAATCAGCTAAAGGAGTATGAAGATGTGGAAAAGTAAGAAACAGTCTTAAATATGAACAGTAGTGAATTGTTTAACTCTAATAGGAATGATGTTGAATATTTAAAAATGTCTAGATAAAATTACAATTGAAAGACATGAAAAACAATGTATGTGTGAAATAGGCCTTCAAAGAGCAGAGTGTTTGCCCCATTTCAACTGTGCCTCTACGAACTGTCTAATAAAGCGGAAAAAAGAAAAAAAGAATCAAGAAAAAAAAGTGAAATTGCCCTTTAATGGGCAGAGTGAGTCACCAAGGTGAGTGTATGTCTTATTGAGGGTCTGTGATCAGGCAGAAATCCCACCTTTTAGAGGCCTCAGAGAGGTCATTTCATCCAAAACGTCACCTCAAACCGCTGCCTCTAACTAGCGGACCCTGAGTCTAACTGACAAAATTATTTTATTGTTAGAACCAGAAGAATCTGATGAAGACACAGTGTGAAGATTATGTCTGTAATGTGAAGAATATGAGAACCAGAGCATTTCAAAGGTGTGGTACAGTCTGCCTTTCTCCAGAAATGTCATGTCTCAGTTATCAAGGCGGCAGTTGGTTGGACACCATTTAGCTTGGAAGCCCAGACCTCCCGTTGTGTAAGTCCGATTGCTTCAGTAGTCACATCTATGCGACCGGCAGAATATGTCCTACATTTTGATGTAAAAATTATCCACGTAGGGTTTAATTTGTGGGAGTGAGAGGCAGTTAAGTGGAAGGTTTTGGTGTATTTTTACACCAGTTCTACACTGTAACAGTTGGTTTCCCCAGTCTGCCTCTGAACATTCCGTCCCATCCGGATCCCATTATAAATTTAGAAAGAGGTTGAAAAAAGCTTAAAACTAAAACTGTGTTTGTTCAAAGACAGTTGAAGATTTTAAAAAGTTGAATAAGTGTTCAATAGCTGTAATTAATGTGAATTGTTTAACGTTTGAATGGAGTCTCTAGCTGAAAAAATGCGGGAGGAGATAGGTTTCAAAGCAGAGGAAGTTTTAGCGGTTTGGAATGCTGCTCCTATCCGCTTCAATGTTAAATAATTTTTGTTTAATTGCTATTAATTATGAAGTTATTAATTTTTTTGAAATTTTTGAATGAAAGCAATAATGTGGAAAATGGGCTGAATATGAGGATGGTTGAATATAGTTTGTGGAATGAAGCATGTTGAAGATATGGCCGGCCCTGAAAAGCGGGCGGAAGTAAAATAATAACTAGAAATGCAATTCCTGAAGAAATTGCGGTGTGAATGCTGCGCTGCTGAACTGAAGCTGATGCTAAATAAACTTCACTGCTGAATGTTGATGAAGAACGAAGGATGAATATATCTGAATGAATAGAATGATTGAATAATACAATTTATGAAAAATTAATGAAAAATTAATGAATGATGACCTTGAAAGTTGACCTTTGACCTCTAAACTCCTCTGGGGTTATAATTGAGTCATAATAAACATTTGTGCAAAGTTAGAAGAAAATCCGTGTAAGTCTAAATTTAGCGGTAACTGGGGCTTGAACCGCCAACTTTAATTTCAGGGTTAAAAAAAAAAAAAAAAAAAAAAACTCTAGATATGCCTAATGTGTCATATGCACTTACCATGAGACACGTTCCCCTTCACACAAAGATTTGAGGTGTCAATTTGATTCCACAAGCTAGATTTGAACCTGTGACCTTTTGATAATAAGACCTGGACTTAAACCACTAAGCCATCAAGCTGGTGGTTAAAACTTATAGAGCAGGTCAAATTTATAGAAAGAACTGTATATTCCTATGGTGTGCGTGTGTGTGTGTGTGTGTGTGTGTGTGTGTGTGTGTGTGTGTGTGTGTGAGTGTGTCTCTGTGTGTGTGTCTTACTGTGCCTCTCCGAACTGTCTAATAAAGCGGAAAAAAGAAAAAAATTATCAAGAAAAAAAAGTGAAATTGCCCTTTAATAGGCAGAGTGAGTCACCAAGGTGAGTGTATGTCTTATTGAGGGTCTTTGATCAGGCAGAAATCCCACCTTTTAGAGGCCTCAGAGAGGTCATTTCTTTCGAAACGTCACCTCAAACCGCTGCCTCTAACTGACGCACCGTGAGTCTAACTGACAAAATTATTTTATTGTTAGAACCAGAAGAATCTGATGAAGACACAGTGTGAAGATTGTGCCTGTAATGTGAAGCATATGAGAACCAGAGCATTTTAAAAGTATGGTACAGTCTGCCTTTCTCCAGAAATGTCATGTCTCAGTTATCAAGGCGGCAGTTGGTTGGACACCATTTAGCTGGGAAGCCCAAAACTCCCATTGTGTAGGTCCGATCGCTTAAGTAGTCACATCTATGCGACCGGCAGAATATGTCCTACATTTCGATGTCAAAATTATCCACGTAGGGTTTAATTGGTGGGAGTGAGAGGCAGTTAAGTGGAAGGTTTTGGTGTATTTTTACACCAGTTCTACACTGTAACAGTTGGTTCCCCCACTCTGCCTCTGAACATTCCGTCCCATCCGGATCCCATTATAAATTTAGAAAGAGGTTGAAAAAAGCTTAAAACTAAAACTGTGTTTGTTCAAAGACAGTTGAAGATTTTAAAAAGTTGAATGAGTTTTTAATAGCTGTAATTAATGTGAATTGTTTAACGTTTGAATGGAGTCTCTAGCTGAAAAAATGCGGGAGGAGATAGGTTTCAAAGCAGAGGAAGTTTTAGCGGTTTGGAATGCTGCTCCTATCCGCTTCAATGTTAAAATAATTTGTTAAAAAGCTGAATATTTATATATAATATGAATTTTTTTGAAATTTTTGAATAAAAGCAATAATGTGAAAAATTAGCTGAATATGAGGATAGTTGAAGGAAGTTTGTGGAATGAAGCATGTTGAAGATATGGCCCGACCTGAAAAGCGGGCGGAAGTGAAATAATAATAAATACGCAGAATATCAATGCTGTGAATGCTTTCAGCATTCACACCAACTAGAAATGCAATTCCTGAAGAAATTGCGGTGTGAATGCTGCGCTGCTGCTGAATAAACTTCACTGCTGAATGTTGATGAAGAACGAAGGATGAATATATCTGAATGAACAGAATGGTTGAACAATAGAATGTTTGAAAAATGTGGAATATTTGGAAGTTTGAATGGACTTTTCAGATGAATTTATGAATTAATTATGACCTTAAACTATGATAAATGTTATCAGTTCATCTTTGAGTCAGAATCAACATTTTGCAAAATTTGAAGAAAAACCGTGGAAGCGTTCATAAAATACTGCAGTCACAAAAGGCAATGTCACAGTGACCTTTAAATTTGACCTTTGAACTCCTATGAGGTCATTAGTGAGTCATAATCAACATATGTGCACATTTTTAAGAAAATCTGTGTAAGTCTAAAATTAAGCGCCAGCCGGGATTTGAACCGCCGACCTTTGTATTTCAGGGTTAATCGACTATGCACTCTTCCACCCACAGTTAGTATGACTCATGTTCCCAGTCAGACGTCGCCTGGCATTCCCAGCGCTGGCAAATTAAATTTGCTGCGCGTGTTGGTCTGGACACGCTCCGTTGAAGCTTTATCAAGAAAACCAGAAATCTGGCTGGTGGTTTCAATTGGTTCTATCTAATATGGGCGCGCCAGAGCCCCTTATATGGTACTCCGGGGAGGACGTAACCGGATGACGACAGTGACGTGCATGCGACGTCGAAGCCGTGACAGTAAACATCAAAGATGGCTGTGGATATGTTGTGTGAGTTTGAGACTGCTTTGGCCTCGACCCTTAACGATTTGGAAGACGGCACTCAAATCTTTCATTAGCAAGTAAGTGGAATGTTCTGTTTTGCCGACCGACCACGGCAAACGTTTAATTTAACAGTTGAACAGCCGTTTGCTAAACGAAAGGGGCTTACGTCACCTTGTGCATCGCTCTGATTGGTTGTAGTGCTATCCAACTGCGTGCAGTGTCATTTGAAATGCACGAGTAGGAGCCGCCCCTTGAGTTGGAAATTACTATTGATCGTGGCCAGACCCTCTATCGTTCAAGATATCAGGGTCTGGATTTCCAGGCTAAGTCAGATGCACATTTAGCAGGATAAAATTTGATGGCAAACACTTATCTTGAACCTGTGACCTTTGAGACCACAATCCAAAGCACTTTCCAGTACACCACCAGATTTGTGTTATAAGGAGGAGAGGAGGTGATATTTTAAAAGGTAAGACTGAAAGACTTGCCCTGGTCAGACGGAAACGGAGAAACCTAGTGAGACACTAGTTTGTTCAGTGTTTATTTCTCACCATAAAATAAAATTTCACCACATTATTATTTTAAACCGCAATATTCAAATTTGATAATACCTATCACTTTACCTTCAAGTCCCAGTTATTTTATGATAAACCTGTACACAAAACATTTCAGAAAGGATATTGATGATAATCTTATTGACCTCTTAAGATAGAGAAGATGGCATAATCAAATCAACAAGTGTAAAACAACATGTTTGTTCGAATATATGTTACATTGTAGGCTACCCTCTATGCATATGCATACCAATAACTGTGTCAGACACCTGTCAAAAGTAGGGCTGGAGCCTCCATCGATGCAGATCTTCTTTTGAATATTGTGTAGGAAACCCAGATGCATTTTAGACCCTTAGTGCCAAATTTCCTGGATTGCGTGAAGTTGAACCAAGCAAATTTTCCATGTATGGTCAATGGTCATGCTGCTACACGGCCTGTCCCTGTCCCTGTAGTCCGCTCAGTGTAACGGGAGGCCAGAGGGCGGTGCCTGATACTATCCGGTTACTTTGAGGGAACCTGGCCAATCAGAGCAGACCCCCTCTGTTCAAACAGAGGGCAGTTGTATTTAGTCTCTAAACAGAATGTTTAGGGGCAAAACTGTAGTACCAAAGTTAGATTGAAAAATCTCTAATGTTTTTCTTTGATTACATCTCTTCTGTTGCTCAATTCATGCTCAGCTGCTGATTATATAATGGATACGTCAACAAGACTGAACATTTTTAAATAATAAGCCTATTGTTAACATTCATTCTACAAGTGACCCACAGAAACTGAGAGAAATCTCCATCTGCTGGATGTCACACTTAATTATGCTTAAATTATGGATGATTATAGCATTAGTTTTTTTGGCTCCCCCTGGAGGAGGGAAAACTGTTATAAAACAACTTCAAAATTAAGAATTTGAAAATGGTTAAATTAATATGAATTGTACTGAGACGTTGAATAATGCCCACCTTCAAGTTAAATCAGATATAGTCTGTTAGAATATTTCAGCTAATTCACAATTTATTAAAGTGTTATTGGTACATCACAAATGTTAACCGCATAGAAAAAGGAAAAAATAAAAATCTGCGGATATAATATTTACAGTGTTGCTTTCTTCATCAGCCTTACACCCTCAAAGCATGTCAGGAAAAACTTCTTAAAAACCCTTATAAGGGAAAAAAATAATTGAAGAAACCTTTAGGTAGGCCAAGTCTAAGAGGGATCTCCTACCGAGACGGCTGGGCATGAAATACTAGTTCTGGTTTGAATCTGTGATTGTCTGAAAGTCTTGTGCACAGTGTAGCTACTGTGGATGACACAATGTGTATCTGTGTATGGTGGTTAGTGGAAAGGAAACTCTCTTTTTCAGAAGTCATTCTTCAAGTGGCCAGATGAGGAAGGGCAGCGACTGTTTCTGAGTTGAGCAGTTTGAGGTCCAGAAGTAGACTCCCAAAGGAAATTGCTGTAAAGAAGATCAACAAGAGACAAATGTTTTACAATAAGACCAAATCATTTGTTATATATGCATTTAATCACTTACATAAGAAGCAAGGTCAAATGTTATAGTAAAAAAAGCATTGACAATTATCTACTTACATGCTCAGTACAGAGTGGAGCAGCACTGCCTGCCTCTTTCCTGCTCTTCCTCAGTACATATGATTATGTGTATTAGGAGATGGCATCAGAAGCTCTGCAGACGATCCTGTCTCTCCTTTGAGATGGTTGGTCATGTGGCCATCTGGATGGACAGCCACAGGAAGCATCTTTGTCGAGTTGAGGCCTCCAGGATACTGCTGCAGAAGATGAAAATGTAAATGTATATATGAGAGGGAACACATGTTATAATACAATAGTCATTAAAAATCACATGTAGAACAAACAAGTTCAAATGTTTGATTAAAAAAGCATCAAATATAATCTACTTACATTTTTGAAGCAGAGAATTGAAAGCTCAGCAAAGAGTCACAGAGTTGAAGTGTCTTTAACTGCCTTGAGTTGACCTCTCCATGATGCTGAAGACTCTCAGCCTGGCACAGATCAAGTGAGAAAAGATCAGAAGCAATTGATAATTTGATTTTTTTTTTCACATTGTGAGGGTTTGAGGTGCAGCTGCAATTTCGATTTAGAACGTGTACTTACAAAAAAGCATTGTTCCAGCTCAAGATGGCCACACAGGTTGTTTGCCACTGGTTTTTTCTGTTGCCCCAGTATCACCACGTTTCCTCGGTGCAGATTCATATTTTCCACCTCTCAGCCTGAAAACCAAATGTGAATTTTTTTGTTACTCACAGTAAATACTGACGACAGTGACAACAACCAAATCAGTCTAGACATGAAGAGTTATGCAAGCTTTGATACAGCATTAACATAAAACATATGTAGTTACATACTTGGCACTGTTCCAGAGAACTATGAAGGGCGATGAAGACCTCTGTGGTTGGTCTCTCTCTGCCTTGAGTAGATGTCTCTCACGTCTATTGTGAAGCACAATGTTGGTGTTTCAAGACCTCTGGTGTCATGTCTGAGCTGAAGGGCCTCCCTAGTGACAACTGTGAGGCACTTATGTAGACAAATATACAGACAAAAATGTATTTAGTAAATAGGAGTCATGTAGAGTGCAGCAGGAGCAATAATGAATCATAACAACTTCCCACAATTACTGTTAACAATGAGTTATGTTTTAGTTACCTGCACTTATTTGCAGTGTCCTGTCTGTGAACACTTCTCTGGACTGCCATTATATTATATTATATATTGAGAGAATAGTTTATTCACAAATTTAAAAGGTCAACTTTCTTCAATACGTGGCAGCTGCATTATTTAATAAGCTTTGCCGCTCAGGAAAATATAATTGAATATTTTGTCATCTTTGAATGTTTTCGAGTGAGATTGTCCCTCCATCCCTCCCTCCCTCCCAGCCTGTAAAAGGCTGGAACAGCCGAAGCAGATTTTACAGCTTGGCTGATGAGGACAATCCCACCCACAAACTAATGTCAGTATTTTTCTGTATTAAGTTTTGTTCAAGTAATATGTTGAGAAATCGATAACTATGAAATCTGATCCTTTTCATAATAAGATGTTGACTTACAATCCATCAATGCATTACAACATTCTTAGTTATGTTAGTCTGCAATAGTCACCAAGGCTATACTCTCAATTTACATTTCGATTATTTCTGAGGTTAGTGTACAGAACACAGGATTGTTGAAATGTCAACTTTCTTCAATACCTAGCAGTTGGTTTATTTAAGCTTTGCTGCTCAAGAAAACATAATTTAATATTTTGTCGTTGTTGCAATTCAGGTAGAAATAGTTGAATATTTTTCTTTGAATGTTTTCGAGTGAGATTGTCCCTCCATCCCTCCCTCCCTCCCAGCCTGTAAAAGGCTGGAACAGCCGAAGCAGATGTTACAGCTTGGCTGATAAGGACAATCCCACCCACAAACTAATGTCAGTATTTTTCTGTATTAAGTTTTGTTCAAAATATAAATATAAAGAATATGTTGAGAAATCAATAACTACAAACTCTAATCCTTTTCATCATAAGACATTGACTTAGAATCATCAATGTATTACACAATTCTTAGTTATGTTACACTTTGAAATGGTTACCAAGGCTATATTAACATTTAGATTATTTCTGAGGTTAGTGTACAGAACACAGGATTGTGGTAGCTGTAGTAAGTTTGGAGCACACCAGAATGCAGACAGCACTGTGGTCGAGAGATGTAAATGTGGTCCAAGAGTGTATTTTTGTCGGTGGTAGCGGCTGTGATAAGTTGCTCGTAACCTTTTGACTGAAACAGTTCAAGGATGGGCTTGCTTGCTCTGGACAACAGATTTTCATTAAAATCTCCGCAGACTATGATCGGATGGTGATCCATAATTTCTAGCGAATCCAAGAGGCTTTGCAAGTTGGATAGGAATGAGCGCATGCTGTAGGTTGGAGGCTTGTAAACAGCAGCAATCAGCGCATTGAATGGAGCTTCAAGCTTGACAACTGTAAACTCAATATCTGTAGCATTTTGAATGTACTGCTTTTCACGGACTTGGATATGGTTTTTTACATAGATAGCGACCCCGCCACCATTTTTGCGACCCATGTCAGGGCAGTTTGTGTACGAGACATTTCGGTTGCGATTAAACATCTTGTACCCGTCTAAATGGAGACTTTGGGCGACAAATGATCCTTGTAAGTGAGTTTCTGTTAGACAGAGGACGTCTGCAAGGTGAAGTTCATGGTGACTCTTGATATCAGCGATGTGAGAAGGAAGTCCTTCTGTGTTGTGGTGGATGACGGTGAGAACATCTGGCCTGTTTAATGTCGCTGTGACATTCAGTAGAGGCATTAAATGTTCAAATGAAGCTTCTGCCATGGCTGCAAGACCTATTTTGACTTGTGGATTGGCATATATTTTTGTCTCGTCAAAATCTAGAACATGTAGTCCACTGAGGGAAGTAACTCTGCTGAGAGCAACATAGGCCATGCCTGGTTCAAAGATGGTTTTTAGTGAGACTGCAGCTGAGGACCTTGTCATGCCTTGAACCTTGTGTATTGTACAAGCAAATGCAAGTTTTAAAGGAAACTGCCTGCGAACCACTCCCTTTTGCTTCAGTAGTTTTTCTTCCTGTCTATCAATGTAGACAATATTATCAGCTGCACTGCTATTGCTGGGATTTCTTGCCACATCGAGTTCCAGACCAAGTTTGTTGACGTGTGAAGCACTACCCTCATCACTGGTCACTATTTTCGCAATACATGCAAATGTTCCATTGCAGAGACCAGACTGCACGTCGATATTTCTGGTTAGCATGACACGAGCGCCTAAAGCAACTTTAATTGAGTCAGGTAACTCTTTATTGTCCCCTTTCAAAGGTGTAGCTTGTATCGCCATTCTACCAGTTCTGGGATCTTTTCGATAGTCGTCTGCATCTATCCTTATGATGTCAGAGTGAAACAACTCTAGTGATGTTGAATTATGTGCATCAACCTGTTTATTTGTAGCATAAACATGAAGTATGTCTTTTGGACAGTGTGCAGGATCAGTGATAGCCTGTGAAAGCAAAGCTTTGTCTTGGTCGGATAATGCTTCTTCCTTCTCTTTAACGCGGATGCGGTTCAGCATCTCAGCAAATGGGACATCATCTTTCTGACGCATAATCTCGGTCAACGTGATAATCTGAAATTGGTCGCGCCAGAGGTCGATCTGAGTTGGATCATAGACACACAACGGTTTAGACTGTCTCACAGGAGGGAGCTGATTGAAATCACCCACGGCGAGGACACACATTCCACCAAAAGGTCTCTGATTTCCTTTGATTTGTTTCAATCTGGCATCGACATAGGCAAAGAGATACTTTGAGCACATGGAGATTTCATCAATGATGAGTATCTCTGTATTTGAAAGCTCTGCCCTGACTTCATCTAGTTTATTCCCAAGGCCAATGAACGGAGGCTTTAAACTTCTTGGCAGCTTGAGGAGACAATGTAGTGTTGTGCCTGATATGTTAAAGGCCGCAGTGCCAGTAAATGCGGTTAACAGGACGGTAGGTTTGGAAATGTCAGACTCCTCTGCATTACGAGGAAGTGTACGCAATATTTTGGATGCTTCTGCGTGGATGCATTTGATAAGATGAGACTTGCCTGTTCCAGCACCACCGTTGATGAAATAGAAGAACGGTTCCACATTTAAACCACAGACGCGTTTTATGCTCCAGTCTCTGATGGCGTAGAAAACGGATGCTTGCTTCTGGTTTAAGTTTTGATACATTTGCCGCAACATTGCAGGATCTATCTCCGGGGCTTCTCTCATGATGGCAACTTCTGGTCTGTTTTCTGACCTCAGATTATAGTCTGGCACGTTCTCTTGCACGTTATCCTCATCAGCTGGTCTGGCTTCAAGTTCCTCAATGCATTCCAACCTTTGCAGTTCACATTCGGGAGCCAGATTACTCCATTCGTTTATTATAACACCATTCTGTTCAAAGTCTGCGATGGCGCTGTCAATGTCTTCCCTGTGTTTCTCATATTTCTCTCGGTTTCGTTTCACAACACAAGACACCATCTCAGGGTGCTCTGTACCTGGTATCCAAACTCTGGCACGGTCGTGGAAGGACTGGTAGGTGGGATAGTTTCTTGTTTTTAGCTCTGTCTCTGAGCGATAGGGGACATAAAGCTTAAGCAATGAGCCGTGAAATTCCTCAGGATTCTTCTCCTGTGAGAAACAACGATATTTAATAACAGCGGGTTTACCGTTTGTTCTTCTCTGAACGAATCCCATCTGATTCAGTAGGGGCAGTACGTTGGGACCTTTTGCCTGTTTGCCATAGACGATTCTACAAGTGGAAACAAAATCGGCCAAGCACATTGCCTCAAAGTCTGGAGTTTCTGGTCTGCATTGATACTTGTCAGGTAATCCGTTCATCCACAAATTAACCGAGTCTGGTGTTCTGTTCTCGAGGAAGGACATGGGGTAACTCATTTTTAGCGCGTTGTCATCAGTCTGTACAAATATGACCTTGCGTGAACACTGTTTCATGCGTAGACCACATGCACGGGCCACACACTCTTGAGCACTGACCTCTCTTTTCTTAGAGTACGCCTGCATTACCAGTTTCATCTCATCGCTCTCATTTACATTTTCATGACTTGAATTTTCAATCATTGATTTGAGGTATTCACTTAAACCGTGTTCAGCTTTGCTGATGTAGCTGCAGATGTACATGATACACGAGTAAGGGTTGAGAATGAACTGTATATCTAAATTAGCATCCCAGGCTTCAAGGAGGGCAGGATTGTATCCATTTACCCACGAGTCTTTTGGATCACGCTTTAGAACCACCTCACTTGCTTTGGCTTTAATACACAGGCATTCTATGTATTCCTCAACCGTTAGGTCACATGACGACAACATCTGCTCCAAAGTCAGAGATGCGCTCTCAGCTACATCGTTTAAGCGGTTTAGTGCTTTGAGCTTTCTTATTGCCACCAACTCTCTCTCATCTTCATCTTCCAATACTTTAGATCGTATTATCATGGTTTCTGGGGCTGGGATTTTAGGAAATCCAAAACGGCAGTTGGCATTGGAATATTTAACACATGTCTTTGAATGTGTTTTGCTGTGCATCTGAACTTCTGTAACTTTTTTGTGCAGTTCAGGTTGTGTGTTTGGATCAGGCAACTGAGCTGTGATGTACTTGGAAACGAAATCACAAACCGTCTGATCCGAGTCTTCCTCAAACACAGGAGCTCCTTCTACCCATACGAGACAGTGTATGTGTGGGCTTCCACGGTGCTGAAATTCCAATCTCAAAAACCAGTCCACCACTTTACCGATGGGTTGAGCAGGTGACAGTATCAAATCTCTGAACAGAGCCTCAACACGTTTGTCAAAAAGTCGCATACAGGTCACCGGGTTTGATCTTAAGATGGATGCTTTCGCCTCCCAATCGAGTGCATCAAAATTCACTTGTTCGCCTTGTTGAGCTTTAATGGCTGTAATAACCTCCTTCCAGCGCATTTCAGCAGCAGAAAATGTAAGAAAGAATGTTGGCGTCCCCATCTGTCTAATCATAGCAAACAAGTCTTTGGTTGTCTTCTCCCAAAAGGCGGGGGAGCCTCTTAGTGGTGTCATGAACCGGATTGCATCTTTGTTACGCACAAGTTTTTCAACCTCATGCTTGTTCTGCAACATTGCATTGGTTATTTTGCGACCATCTCGTGTAAAAGGTTTTGCTTTACGCAGCTGTATTGACATGCTGGAAGTGGCCTGATATATCTCGGATACAAATTGAGCGAAGAAGAGGTAGTTTGTATCCCTAGCAAAACGGTCGTCCACACAGCAAAGTCTAGCTTTGAAATAACTGCAGGGTGTTAATGTTTTGGGACGGTTTTCGTCTAGAGTGTTTTGACCAGTGGGAAACTGAACGGGAAAAGCCATTGCCTCTAGGTTAGGAGTTTTGAAAAAGCTTACTGGTTTGTTTCCCTCAGCGGGTGCAACCGAGTAGATTCCCTCACTAAAACTTAATATTTCATCTGTCAAATCAGTTGGTTGTAGACATGACTCGAGAGCAACGGCGCCATTAGGTTCATCACTCTCCTGTTCAATATTTTCAGACTGCTGCTGTGGTTGCTGACCATCAGACAACTGACTATTTGTATCCTGTTCATCGTTCTCAGAATCAATTTCTGGCTCACAGAGTGCATCGTTCTCAAAGGTGTCAATTTCCATCATATCTTCTACATTATAGTCCGTATCATCCATGTTTTCCTCATCCAAGTCATTAGCTTCCTCATCAATTAATGGGTCACAAAGCTCTTCCTCATCTCGGATTGTTATGTCAGTGTACTGCGGATGGACCTCCTTTAGTTTGCACAAAGCCCTCACTAGTTTAGTCCATGTTACACTTTGGTAAAGTTGATGGCCGGTATAGCACAATTTCCTCTTAAGTTTAACTCTCATGACCTGAGATTCACTTCTTAGTCTCGGTAAGGCATTTACCGTTTCTTGTACTTCTGATGGGACGCAGACCAAGTTTCCGCAAATTTGGCGTTGACCTCCTTTCGGTAGTGGTATAATTTTGGCGAATGTTATGCATTTGGAAATGAGATGCCTCTCCAAAATGTTCAAATCACAAAGTTCAGTGGGAATATCTGCCAGCTCTAGATTATTAGCCATGGAAAGTGGTGGCATACTTCCAGTTTTAAGGTGCTCGTGGCAAGTGTGACAGATCCACTCCTTTTTTCTTTCATCTGGTACTGTGCATTGTTGTGCATTTTGACACTCATCAGTACAAACATGAACAAACTTCCCTGTCAGGCAGGTTTGAGCAACAAGTGGATTTGTATTGTACTTTGATCTATCGCAACATCTCACTTGATTTGGAAACAATGCCCGACAGCAGACCGTGCAGCCATGTATCGGTGCTTTTTTTATATTGGATCGAAAAACCTCTATAGCATCTCTCATCTGAATGTCTTCCATTACATCTCTAATGAGACTGTCATCCATAGAATCTCTCATCAGACCGTCATCCCTTTGGTTTTGCCTTCTCTGCATGCGTCTGTATTTTTGTCTTATTCTCATTGCACAATTCATGCGATGAGTCATTCCAAATGCACGATTGTTTTGGTATTTGTTTCTCATGCGTTGTCTCATTGTTTCTTTTTGTCTGGATCTAAATGCAGGGTCCTTTGCATAACGAGTGGTTACATGAGACTTTTGAGTTTGTCTGAAAAGAGCATTTACGTGATAGCGGGTGCATATGTATGACCTCTTCTTCTGCTTGAAGCTTTCGCTTTGCCTGTAACGTTTTGTAGTATATGACCTCTGCTTCTGCTTGAAGCTTTCGCTTTGCCTGTAACGGTTGGTTATATACAACATCTTCTTCTGCTTGAAGCTTTCGCTTTGCCTGTAACGTTTTGTAGTATATGACTTCTGCTTCTGCTTAAAGTCGTTGTCTTGATTGTAACGTTTTGTCAAGTAAAGCTTCTGCCTCTGCTGGAATGTAGAATCGTGTTGATAGCGAGAACGTATGTAGGACATCTTTCTTTCTCTGTATGAAACAGTTGTATGGGATTGCGTATGTTTGTTAACACATTTATCTTTAGCATACCTTTCCCTCTGTTTACTTTTTCTTTTCATTTGTCGAATTTCTGCTCTTCTGATTTTTTCAGCGGTTTTGTCAGGTTTGGCTTTTGCCTTCTCCAAAGCCTTAGCTCTTCTTCTATACTTGGCCCTTTCATGTTTGGCGAGTTTAGATAGTTTAGGCATCTGTTGGTTAGTTTGTGGATCATCATTTGCATCTGATGTAATGTTAGCAGAGGGTGTGCACTCTGTAACTGAGCATGATGGCAAATACATGTCACTTTCAGTGTCTGTAACACTGGAAATAGTGTTAAGGTTCTCCTCCCCCATATGTGAAACAGCAATGTCTGCAGTAGAGTGTACTGGTGCTACATTTTCAGCAACAGATAATTCATGCTCACTGTTGAAAACCACAGGAATAAGCTCATAAGGAGCATCAGGGCTGGTGCCCAACATAGTGAAGCTTGTGATAATTTTTGTTATCAGATCACTTAAATGTGTACAAGTACACATGACTGCCGTACCAGTACCATCTGGGCCAGTGGGAAAGCCATCGCGGCGTCTGGTGTGTGGGTCAAAAAAGCCATACCTTCCTTGCTGGTCTCGGAAAACAGCGATGCACAGAGAACTCATGATCAGCAGAGCATTTACCCCGGATGACAAACACTGGAGTCTGGCTGCAAGGTTGATGGAAACGGCTGCAAGGTCGATGGAGTCGCCTACAGCAGGAGCAGATACAAAAGTTCCATACATTGAGTCACACTTTGTCATTATGTGCTGCAGTCTGTAGCCCAAAACAACCTCAGGAATTTCTTCAATATTCAAGTGTCTGTGAACCATCCTTCCATCTTCAATCAACTGTGCCACTATAAGTGAATACATGTCATGGCCTCTATCTAAAACAAGATCAAGTTCTGCACTTTGGAGGTGATGTAACTCATGCAGGTAAGCTAGAAATGCTACAGAGTTACAGGTGCACTGACTGTTTTTGGAGTCATGGTACATAGGATGGTTCTGGCTGCGAGATGCCAACACACATGTGACATTAGAATTAGAAGGCTCAGAAACATTTACTTCTCTGTTGTTGCGAGGTTGAACATTATCTACATGTTGAGCTTCTGTTGAGTGTAGAAACTCACTTAACTTAAGCCAGCGTACCTTTGATGCTTGAGACTGCTTCCCCTTTCTAGGCATGGTCACAGGTAACCCCACTTGTTTTTTTCTTTATCCAAGTCACACACAAAGTTCAAAATGCTTCAATACATTCGGGTTTCCAAGGCCAAACAGCCACGACTTCAACGTTGGAAGCGTCAATTGCTTCAGATGAAACCCCTCAATAGGCCCCCCTCAACGTTGGAAGCGTCAATTGCTTCTTATGAAACCCCTCAATAGGCCCCCCTCAACGTTGGAAGCGTCAATTGCTTCTTATGAAACCCCTCAATAGGCCCCCCTCAACGTTGGAAGCGTCAATTGCTTCAGATGAAACCCCTCAATAGGCCCCCCTCAACGTTGGAAGCGTCAATTGCTTCAGATGAAACCCCTCAATAGGCCCCCCTCAACGTTGGAAGCGTCAATTGCTTCAGATGAAACCCCTCAATAGGCCCCCCTCAACGTTGGAAGCGTCAATTGCTTCAGCGTGAAAAACAGGGAGAGAGAAAGAAGCAAGAGACAAAAGATGGAGCAGAACAGAGGATAGAAGGGTTAGGGGGTTGGGATGGGAGAAACAGGATGGACTTCAGGGCCAATCGTCTTCTTCTAATGCATGTGAAACAGAGAGGAGACAACAATCAGTAATATAATGTGCACACGGTACATAGCTTGCTCAGCCATTAGAGGTGCAATACCCTCTTTTGCAATTAATCAGCAGTGTTCTGTTGACATTTTTGCACATGGAATTAGGGCGGGGCGATATGGGCTCATTTTTTTAATCTTTTCCATCTTCTGTTAATCTGTAAACTGGGAACACTAATTATGACTCATTACAACCACTAAATAATTGTTTATCACAACTAACCCCCTGCAGATAGCAGCATCACTTTACATGCAGAACAGGTTTTGCTCTAATAGTATGTTTTTATTTTATAAAAAAATATATAGGAAAATTTACTTTTCATAGACTTTTAGTTAATTGTTCACAATAAACGGTGTACACCTCCCTTGGTGCTGCCTTGGACCTATTATAAGAGGATGCCCATAATAAATGTAGTGCCGTGCCGTGGTTGTGTGACGTCGGACCGGAGTAATCGCTCGCATGCGTAGCCTACTTCTCATAAGCATGGACCTACAGTATCTCACAAAAGTGAGTACACCACATTTCTTCAAATATTTCATTATATCTTTCCATGGGACAACACTAAATAAATGACACTTTGATACAATGTAAAGTAGTCAGTGTACAGCTTGTATAAGAGTGTAAATTTACTGTCCCCTCAAAATAACTCCACACACCATCGCCATTAATGTCTAAACAAAAGTGAGTACACCCCTAGGAAAATGTCCAAATTGGGCCCAAAGTGTCAATATTTTGTGTGGCCACCATTATTTACCCTAAAGATACAGCCAGATCTACTATGAAATGGTTTGCCATTGATGTGCCACTTTGTGTTGGTGTATCACATAAAATCCCAATAAAATTCATTTACGTATGTGGTTTTAACGTGACAAAATGTGAAAAATTTCAAGGAGTATGAATACTTTTGCAAGCCACTGCATGTTCTAATGTTGTGTTGTAATGTTTATTATGTCAGGTAAAGAGTGAGGATAAAGTTGAGTAAAAAGCTGTTACACTGACGTTAGTGATTATTTATACTTTTTGCCTTAGAAACAGTCAAACCAGGCGAGAACTGACCTCGCCTGGTTTGACTGTCTACATTTTAAAAAATCATACTTTTATATAAACAAGGCCCAGGGTTCGACATAACGTATAGCCCGATGGCCCGGGGCCAGTAAAATCATATGCAGGGCAAGTTGATTGGCCAGTCACTGTCCCGCCCGGGCCAGTGACTGGCCAATCACAGTTCAGTATCTTTTTGTAGACTACATCATGGTTCATTGAAATGCGCGTTCAGAGTCGTAATGAAAGCAGTGTTTATTTAAGACTCAATATAATAAACCTAATATAAAATATATTTTTTAATGAAAGGCCAGTGGACAACCGATGCGTGGGCGTTTTGACAGGCGGATCAACAAGCGGTTGCACTCTCGCTCCGTTGGCAGAGCTGCCTACCGTCCGCCTGCGAGTCGACAAATCAATCGACTTACTCTGCCCCCTTTCTTTCTTCCCACAGCAGAGGTTGAGGTGCAGAAAATGATAACTGCGCTTTTCCTTTATCTGCCGCCGTAATGTTACAGTATTTGCATCCAAGCCCCAATGGTAATACAAATGAGAGGCGTTATTTAAACGCTGTGAATGCGTCTCCGGTGATTGTGTCGGTTGTAGACAGAAACGAACGGAGGGACTCCGCTCACTGTACAGTTCCTATAGTCGCGCAGTTTGGCACTGTGTTTTCAGGCTCGAGACATTCAATCAGATCGCGGAAGTCTTTCCCATTGAAATCGCTAACGGGGAAAATATCCCCGGTTATTATTTTAGCCACAAACCACAGTTCATCTGCGCGGCGGCTCACTCGCTGGCGAGATCACACGGTGAAACGCTGCTGTGATCAGACGAAGGCATTGTGTGTTTCTAAGGTGATTTAACGTCATAGTCTTAGACGAGCGTTTAACATTATGCTGCATATTTTGCACTGCATTGTTTTTTATCAATAGTTTGAAAAAATGGTCCCACACCGGACTCTTATATGTGAAGCTGACACTTCATGGAGAAGTGACACTCCTGCAGCGCGCTCACGACCAGACGTGAACTCACATACACGGTGAAATCTCCCATTAAAAAAACGGCATAACCCACTGATTTTCGGATTTCTATTCTATTTTTAAAGTCAACTTGAGCGCAAGTGGAAAACCGGTCATTCGGTCGACACATTCACATCCCTAATGCATATAGAGAAAGTAATAAAAACAGCCTACCACACCACAAAGAATGATCAGACCTTCATCTCTTATTTTTTTTAAATGTTTGAACATGACTTCTGCAGGTGAACTATTCATTAAACTGCCCAAATTCAAGAATAAAAACAACCATCAAACTACTGGACTTTAAAATACTGGCCGACTCTTTCAACATACTTTCAGTTGTAGGCTTCTAATTCAATATGTTTGCCTGGTTTTATATTATGTGTATGAGCAATATCAACATTTCATATAATTAACTAAAAGAAAAATAACCAAATCTAAAGGGAATATCTATACTGTTACAGTATAGATATTCCCTTTCGATCTGGTTATCTTTCTTTATTTTTCTAATACAGGTATTATAATTATTGACACTAAATTATGAAGAAAAAAAAAGTGTGTGCAGGGCCAGTGAAAATATACAAGGGGCCAGTAAAACTCGGATCCACTGGCCCGGCGGGCCAGTAGGAAAAAAAAGTTATGTTGAACCCTGAAGGCCTGTTGGCCCTAAATTCCAAAACTAAGGGAAATATTTGTGGTAATGGGTTGGACTCAAGTCAGACTAAAGGTGTAATACCTAATTGATTGCTAATGTATACTTTAGGCTTGAAAAAAACAAACCATTTGGGGTCAATATGACCCCAGAGGACCAAGGGTGTAAGCCAGTCAAAGTACATTACGAGGGATAAATCAAAAAGATAAGATATATGCTCTCTTTTCTAATTGTGGCTTTAATAGTTGAGCATACTTACAGTACAAGCCTTCTCTATAGAACAACTTGTCAGTGAAGTATGACGGCAATAATCACAAACTTAATATCCATTCATTAATGTAATCGAGGCATAATTTAAAATGAATTGTGATAGTGATTTGAGGTCAAAAAGTCCAGTACATTAGACATTGTTTTCACATATATTCATTCATAAATGGTGCTTAACCACATCAAAATTCTGTCAATGTAAGGTTTATATTACTCACCAATCACCAAGCGCTGATTCTTCTCTTTGTCTGAAAGATGGAAACAAGATGTTAGACTTTATGTATAGCTATATCTGCCTCAATAAGGGCCACAGCTGCCTAGGCCTTTTAACTGGCAGTGGAAAACTGAGCCACACACAAGCGCTGGGGCAATGTAGTTATGTATCCAATGGGGATATGAGGATTAGCTGCCTTAGCTGGTTTCTATTTATTCTGTTACTAACATGACTTTATACTTTACCATTCTCAAGCTTGTTAGATGCTTCACCGAAAAAGGCAACACTATTTTTTGATAGTATTTTTTTATTTATAACATTAAAAAAGACTGTATTCATTTTGTTTTGTTAAAACTTTGGACGCATAAACATTGGCTAATTTGCATATTTATTCAAACATTTCAGAAAATAATTATATTATAAAAAATAATTGTTTGAATGTAAGTAATCTACTGGTAAAGTAGTCTTCTACAAAACGTATTCTAGGGATGTTTTGGGTTATAATAAATCACAACTAGAATTTGCCCATCTGGACATTTTGGGACTTGGCCGCCGAAGAGGCACAGCGAGCGAAGCTGCAGCGAGCCTGTCTGTCATCGTTGCTAGACAATAGTAGCCAGCCCCATAGCTAACTTCCTCAAAAGCAAAAAAAAAAAAAACGATTTACCCAAGCATTATTGTTCCTTCCGAGGTCGCGTTATGGTTCTAATGTTGTATTATGATTTAAGGGAAAGACAAATGAAATGATACATTTCCAGCTGTCTCAATACTGTGCTTGCGTTCACTTCTGAGTTAGCTTCCAAGCAACAGCACGTAGCCTAAAGCTAGTATATCCTGAGTCATCATAGGCAACTTCAAGGCTAGCAGTGTCTCTACTTAGCTAGTTAACTCATGCGCTGCGGCCTCCCCCATAACAATTTAACAGCCGGCTCAAAGCAGTTTCACCGCTGACCTGCTGTAGCAGTCCGACAGTGAACATAAGAACATTTCTTACACAGTGGGAATTATTTATTCTTCTTCAGTGGGGGATATTTAATATCTAGCTTTAGCAATAACGCTAAAGGCTGTACGGCCGTTAGCTTCCTAACCTACTTTACCATAACAATGTCGGACCAGAAAGGCATAAAGGCTTTAGTACCTCTAATGTGTAACAAGTCATCACGTTATTAAATAATTAATATTAATTTTAAACCACTCAGCCGTCTTTTTATACAGTTATAGTTGTCAGTTAAGAGACACGTCTACTCACCGCAAAGACCAGAGGAGAACTGTACAGTACGATGACGTGCGTTCACGGACACTCGGAAAATTCCAGTCAAATATAGATAGCTTAAGAAATGCGACATCGTGTGTGTACAGACACGAAAAAGCAGGTGTGTGTACGTACACACACCTGCTGCTTTTTCAAACACTTTCATAGACGTGCTTATCATAAATTGTATTAAAATGAATGCATGGTTAAAGTGTCAATTAATTGAGCCCTTGGATTTCCTACTGCAAATGAATGCAGCCTCATCGATTACGAATTCACCAACTGCTTCTGCTGTGCAGTAGGCGTGTGTGTAATTTATCAATCATTAATAAAAGCACAACCATCATAAGCACAAACACGATTTAATTAACACACTTTAACAATAAACCAGACGTCTGTTGACACCCTTTGACGTTGTCACAGCTGATCGAAACCTACACAGCTGCAGTGTCTAATTTCAGCCGTTGGGAGCCGTTGGGATCCCAACGGCTGTTTTCGCAACGCTCTACCTGCTGCAGCTCCTCCCTCCGAACGACAGCTAAGCGCGTTCATGTTGCACCCAACGCACCTAGTGTCTCCCCCCCATCCCCGATATATTTATTCCCCTAATCAACCTTGGCCGACCCGACACAACAGCGATCATGTCCGCACAAAAACAACAACAACATGGCCAACAATTGTGCCAAAAGACAAATTAACAGCAACTAAACGGAACAAATAGCCTTAAAACAGCATTGCAGATTCACACAAACAGCAAGGGAGCACCATACCAAACACATTTACAGCACCATTGTGTGCACGGCAGTACAAAATAAAGGCAAGTATCCTACATTACCCTACCTGGCTGTGACGGGACCGTGGCTGGCGTAGATACACCGGTGCTTCGTTGTACTTTTCGTGAAAGTTCCCCGGACTTAGCAGTAATGTTTCGGTTCATTATGGAGGTGGTGGCTGCACACAACCGGAGTGGAGCGTGCCGGTTGTAGCTTCGCTGGAGACGGGGAAGCCAGTTGGACGGCGCCGGGGGTTAGCAGCAGTCTAGCCGGCCAGCAGGTGAACACTGTCGGGTAGCGGTGTAGCAGGGAGGCGGCGTCCTCCGCGATTGACAGCAATCCGCGAGCGCAGGTAAGCGTCCAGGAGAGCTGGCAGGGTGGCAGCGGACCAGTCCGAACTGGTGTGCTTCGTGGGGCACACCGGCGCAGGCTATCCAGCCACAGTGCGGAGAGGAGCCACGGGAGTCCCGTGCAGGCGGAGCTAGCTTCTGGCTAACGCGTCAACCGGGTGAGTTAACTAATGCTATCCGACCGGTGCTAACTTGGTTTATCAGCTAAAGCACAGCCAAAGGAAGCCCATTCTCCTGGCTCACTTTCCACACGTCTCGGCTTCATACAGCAACAGCCGCCCGACTACATTTCCTCCTCGGTGTTTCTCAGTCTCTGTGTACACACTGTCCTCCCACCGTGTTAGTTGTTGGTATCCGGGGAATGGTAAATTGAGGGTTCGTTGCATAGATAGTATAGTATAGATAGTTCGTTGGTGAAGACATTGCTATTCGCTGTCTGCCTTAGTAGGGCCAAACAGTAGTTTCAGACTGCTAGGGTCGTGAACGCTCACGCAACTGACGCATCAACGTCGTTGCCAAGTGAACAGACAGTCCCACAGCCAATAAGAACGGAGTATCTGAGCCTGCTCTGATTGGTCAAAATTAACATGAGCGGTGGCAATTTTAGGGGGCAGCACACAGAGGCAGGGGGGAGCAAAGTGATGAAAAAATATTTTCAGACTACTTCACCTACATATAGCTGAATGGCTATTATGACAGTTTTGCCAAATATTACAGTGAAAAAATTAGACACTGCAGCATAGGTGAATAATACAATGTATAAAAAAAATTGTATTATTTGGAATGTTGGTTCTCTACAATCATATGAGGTCATCTTTGAGTCATGATTGACATGTGTGCAAAGTTTACCTGCACTTTAAATTCTAAAAATGTCTTACTCCGGGGAGGTCTCGAACGTCATTTTCTTCTCGCAACTCTGTCACCGAGAACTTTGTTCTTTCTTCTCGCGGAGTATGTAACAGGCTTTAAGGGATTGGAGTTTTGAGTCAAAGACAGGTGCACGTGCCAATGGTGTCACCATGGTGACAGAGAGCTAATCAGTGTCAAGTGTAAACAGCTGCTAATCTACACACGTACAGACACTTCTGTCCCCAACCAGATCACACAGACAGAGGTTTTAAATGAACGCATAAGTCTAAACTGCTGCCTGAGGACGACCTAGAGAGAGAATGTATATGAATCAGCTAAAGGACTATGAAGATGTGGAAAAGTAATATAGTCTTAAGTATGAACAGTAGTGAATTGTTGAACTCTAATAGGAATGTTGTTGAATATTTAAAAATGTCTAGATCAAATTATAATTGAAAGACATGAAAAAAAAAATTATGAATACAAAATATTGTATTGAAAAGTTGAACAAAAGTGGAAAAACTAAAGGTTTATAAAGTCGAAGTTTATAAAGGTCATACTTGTGTAAAATAAGTTTAAAAGGAGATGAGTTTTTTTTTTAATTATCTATTTCAAATAGCCTACACAATGGTATGACTGCAGCAAGACAAACTATGCAATTAATATTAGATATTATTGCATATTTAATCAAGTAAATAAATTACTATTTCATTTAGAACTGTGCCATATCTCTCCTCTTCACCCCAAAGCCCAAAAAACATTAGGATTAAAAAAAGACAGTGCCTCACCAGCCATAAACCTCACTGCACGTCTCTTCACATTCACACTCTCTCACTCACACACACACACACACACACACACACACACACACACACACACACACACACACACACACACACACACACACACACGGACTCTCTCACTCACACAAACACACACACAGTTTCACATGGGATGTTACTGGTTTCTATGGCAACAGTTGATGACAGTGTCTTCAGTTATTTTGGTCCTGTAATACACTGATATGCAGCAGTTGGTTGGACACCATTTAGCTTGGAAGCCCAAAACTTCCATTGTGTAGGTTCGATTGCTTCAGTAGTCACATCTATGCGACCGGCAGAATATGTCTTTTTTGGGTGTAATAAACCTTTAAATATCTCTGAAGTTATGAATTTTATGAAAAAATTGTGAATTATGGAAATGTGCTCCCATGCAAGACGAACATGGGACAATTTGAATCCTTAAAAGGAGTTGAAAAGTTGAATATATAGAGGTTTGAATAACATTTCTTGCTGAAATTATGAAGAAGTTGAAAGACATGGATACAAATCTTAAAACTGTGAAATAGTAATTGAATAGACTTGGAGCTAAACTACCTTGATGGCTTGAATTTATATGAATCAGCTAAAGGAGTATGAAGATGTGGAAAAGTAAGAAACAGTCTTAAATATGAACAGTAGTGAATTGTTTAACTGTTATAGGAATGATGTTGAATATTTAAAAATGTCTAGATAAAATTACAATTGAAAGACATGAAAAACAATGTATGTGTGAAATAGGCCTTCAAAGAGCAGAGTGTTTGCCCCATTTCAACTGTGCCTCTCCGAACTGTCTAATAAAGCGGAAAAAAGAAGAAAAAAAATCTAGAAAAAAAGTGAAATTGCCCTTTAATGGGCAGAGTGAGTCACCAAGGTGAGTGTATGTCTTATTGAGGGTCTGTGATCAGGCAGAAATCCCACCTTTTAGAGGCCTCAGAGAGGTAATTTCATCCAAAACGTCACCTCAAACCGCTGCCTCTAACTGACGGACCCTGAGTCTAACTGACAAAATTATTTTATTGTCAGAACCAGAAGAATCTGATGAAGACACAGTGTGAAGATTGTGCCTGTAATGTGAAGAATATGAGAACCAGAGCATTTTAAAGGTGTGGTACAGTCTGCCTTTCTCCAGAAATGTCATGTCTCAGTTATCAAGGCGGCAGTTGGTTGGACACCATTTAGCTTGGAAGCCCAGACCTCCCATTGTGTAGGTCCGATTGCTTCAGTAGTCACATCTATGCGACCGGCAGAATATGTCCTACCTTTTGATGTAAAAATTATCCACGTAGGGTTTAATTTGTGGGAGTGAGAGGCAGTTATGTGGAAGGTTTTGGTGTATTTTTACACCAGTTCTACACTGTAACAGTTGGTTTCCCCACTCTGCCTCTGAACATTCCGTCCCATCCGGATCCCATTATAAATTTAGAAAGAGGTTGAAAAAAGCTTAAAACTAAAACTGTGTTTGTTCAAAGACAGTTGAAGATTTTAAAAAGTTGAATAAGAATTTAATAGCTGTAATTAATGTGAATTGTTTAACGTTTGAATGGAGTCTCTAGCTGAAAAAATGCGGGAGGAGATAGGTTTCAAAGCAGAGGAAGTTTTAGCGGTTTGGAATGCTGCTCCCATCCGCTTCAATGTTAAATAATTTTTGTTTAATTGCTATTAATTATGAAGTTATTAATTTTTTTGAAATTTTTGAATGAAAGCAGACATGTGGAAAATGGGCTGAATATGAGGATAGTTGAAGGAAGTTTGTGGAATGAAGCATGTTGAAGATATGGACGTGCATGAAAAGCGGGCGGAATAATAAGAATAAGAATAACTAGAAATGCAATTCCTGAAGAAATTGCGGTGTGAATGCTGCGCTGCTGCTGAATAAACTTCACTGCTGAATGTTGATGAAGAACGAAGGATGAATATATCTGAATGAACAGAATGGTTGAACAATAGAATGTTTGAAAAATGTGGAATATTTGGAAGTTTGAATGGACTTTTCAGATGAATTTATGAATTAATTATGACCTTAAACTATGATAAATGTTATCAGTTCATCTTTGAGTCAGAATCAACATTTTGCAAAATTTGAAGAAAAACCGTGGAAGCGTTCATAAAATACTGCAGTCACAAAAGGCAATGTCACAGTGACCTTTACATTTGACCTTTGAACTCCTATGAGGTCATTAGTGAGTCATAATCAACATATGTGCACATTTTTAAGAAAATCTGTGTAAGTCTAAAATTAAGCGCCAGCCGGGATTTGAACCGCCGACCTTTGTATTTCAGGGTTAATCGACTATGCACTCTTCCACCCACAGTTAGTATGACTCATGTTCCCAGTCAGACGTCGCCTGGCATTCCCAGCGCTGGCAAATTAAATTTGCTGCGCGTGTTGGTCTGGACACGCTCCGTTGAAGCTTTATCAAGAAAACCAGAAATCTGGCTGGTGGTTTCAATTGGTTCTATCTAATATGGGCGTGCCAGAGCCCTTTATATGGTACTCCGGGGAGGACGTAACCGGATGACGACAGTGACGTGCATGCGACGTCGAAGCCGTGACAGTAAACATCAAAGATGGCTGCGGATATGTTGTGTGAGTTTGAGACTGCTTTGGCCGCGACCCTTTACGATTTGGAAGACGGCACTCAAATCTTTCATTAGCAAGTAAGTGGAATGTTCTGTTTTGCCGACCGACCACGGCAAACGTTTAATTTAACAGTTGAACAGCTGTTTGCTAAACGAAAGGGGCTTACGTCACCTTGTGCATCGCTCTGATTGGTTGTAGTGCTATCCAACTGCGTGCAGTGTCATTTGAAATGCACGAGTAGGAGCCGCCCCTTGAGTTGGAAATTACTATTGATCGTGGCCAGACCCTCTATCGTTCAAGATATCAGGGTCTGGATTTCCAGGCTAAGTCAGATGCACATTTAGCAGGATAAAATTTGATGGCAAACACTTATCTTGAACCTGTGACCTTTGAGACCACAATCCAAAGCACTTTCCAGTACACCACCAGATTTGTGTTATAAGGAGGAGAGGAGGTGATATTTTAAAAGGTAAGACTGAAAGACTTGCCCTGGTCAGACGGAAACGGAGAAACCTAGTGAGACACTAGTTTGTTCAGTGTTTATTTCTCACCATAAAATAAAATTTCACCACATTATTATTTTAAACCGCAATATTCAAATTTGATAATACCTATCACTTTACCTTCAAGTCCCAGTTATTTTATGATAAACCTGTACACAAAACATTTCAGAAAGGATATTGATGATAATCTTATTGACCTCTTAAGATAGAGAAGATGGCATAATCAAATCAACAAGTGTAAAACAACATGTTTGTTCGAATATATGTTACATTGTAGGCTACCCTCTATGCATATGCATACCAATAACTGTGTCAGACACCTGTCAAAAGTAGGGCTGGAGCCTCCATCGATGCAGATCTTCTTTTGAATATTGTGTAGGAAACCCAGATGCATATACAGTATCTCACAAAAGTGAGTACACCCCTAACATTTCTTCAAATATTTCATTATATCTTTCCATGCGACAACACTGAATAAATGACACTTTGATACAATGTCAAGTAGTCAGTGTACAGCTTGTATAACAGTGTAAATTTACTGTCCCCTCAAAATAACTCGACACACAGCCATTAATGTCTAAACTGTTGGCAACAAAAGTGAGTACACCCCTAAGAAAAAATGTCCAAATTGGGCCCAAAGTGTCAATATTTTGTTTTGCCAACATTATTTTCTAGCACTGCCTTAACCCTCTTGGGCATGTAGTTCACTAGAGCTTCACAGGTTGCAACTGGAACCCTCTTCTACCCATTCATGACGACATCAAGGAGCTGGTGGATATTAGAGTCCTTGCGCTCCTCCACCTTCTGTTTGAGGATGCCCCAAAGATGCTCAATAGGGTTTAAGACTGGAGACATGCTTGGCCAGTCCATAACCTTTACCCTCAGTTTCTTTAGCAAGCCAGTGGTCGTTCGGAGGGGTGTTTGGGGTCGTTATCATGTTGCAGTACTGCCCTGCGGCCCAGTTTATGAAGGGAGGGGATCATGCTCTGCTTCAGTATGTCACAGTACATGTTAGAATTCAATGAACTGTAGATCCCCAGTGCTGGCAGCACTCATGCAGCCCCAGACCATGACACTCCAACCACCATGCTTGACTCTAGGCAAGACACACTTGTCTTTGTACTCCTCACCTGGTTGCCGCTCCACACTCTTAACACCATCTGAACCAAATAAATGTATTTTGGTCTCATCAGACCACAGGACATGGTTGCAGTAATCCATGTCCGTAGTCTGTTTGTCTTCAGCAAACTTTTTGTGGGGTTTCTTTTGCATCATCTTTAGAATAGGCTTCTTTCTGGGATGACAGCCATGCAGACCAGTATGATGTTCTAATGATGCAGAGTGCGGCGTATGGTCTGAGCACTGACATGTTGACCCCCCACCCCTTCAAGCCCTTCAGCAATGCTGGCAGCACTCATACGTCTATTTTCCAAAGCCAACCTCTGTGTACGACGCTGACCACGTGCACTCAACCTTCGTAAACTGGGCCGCAGGGTGGTATTGCAACATGATAACGACCCCAAACACACCTCCAAGACGACCAGTGGCTTGCTAAAAAAGCTGAGGGTAAAGGTTATGGCCTGGCCAAGCATGTCTCCAGACCTAAACCCTATTGAGCATCTTTGGGGCATCCTCAAACAGAAGGTGGAGGAGCGCAAGGTCTTTAATATCCACCAGCTCTGTGATGCTGTCATAAATGGGTGGAAGAGGGTTCCAGTTGCAACCTGTGAAGCTCTAGTGAACTACATGCCCAAGAGGGTTAAGGCAGTGCTGGAAAATAATGGTGGCCACACAAAATATTTACACTTTGGGCCCAATTTGTACATTTTTTCTAAGGGGTGTACTCACTTTTGTTGCCAGCAGTTTAGACATTAATGGCTGTGTGTCGAGTTATTTTGAGGGGACAGTAAATTTACACTGTTATACAAGCTGTACACTGACTACTTTACATTGTATCAAAGTGTCATTTCTTCAGTGTTGTCCCATGGAAAGATATAAAGAAAAATGTGAAGAAATGTGAGGGGTGTACTCACTTTTGTGAGATACTGTATGTTGTTATATATTATATGATGTTATATAGTGATGCTAAATGATACCCAAGTGTCTGATAATGACGTACATGCATTTTAGACCCTTAGTGCCAAATTTCCTGGATTGCGTGAAGTTGAACCAAGCAAATTTTCCATGTAAGGTCAATGGTCATGCTGCTACACGGCCTGTCCCTGTCCCTGTAGTCCGCTCAGTGTAACGGGAGGCCAGAGGCCTATTCGCTGTCTGCCTTAGTAGGGCCAAACAGTAGTTTCAGACTGCTAGGGTCGTGAACGCTCACGCAACTGACGCATCAACGTCGTTGCCAAGTGAACAGACAGTCCCACAGCCAATAAGAACGGAGTATCTGAGCCTGCTCTGATTGGTCAAAATTAACATGAGCGGTGGCAATTTTAGGGGGCAGCACACAGAGGCAGGGGGGAGCAAAGTGATGAAAAAATATTTTCAGACTACTTCACCTACATATAGCTGAATGGCTATTATGACAGTTTTGCCAAATATTACAGTGAAAAAATTAGACACTGCAGCATAGGTGAATAATACAATGTATAAAAAAATGTGTATTATTTGGAATGTTGGTTCTCTACAATCATATGAGGTCATCTTTGAGTCATGATTGACATGTGTGCAAAGTTTACCTGCACTTTAAATTCTAAAAATGTCTTACTCCGGGGAGGTCTCGAACGTCATTTTCTTCTCGCAACTCTGTCACCGAGAACTTTGTTCTTTCTTCTCGCGGAGTATGTAACAGGCTTTAAGGGATTGGAGTTTTGAGTCAAAGACAGGTGCACGTGCCAATGGTGTCACCATGGTGACAGAGAGCTAATCAGTGTCAAGTGTAAACAGCTGCTAATCTACACACGTACAGACACTTCTGTCCCCAACCAGATCACACAGACAGAGGTTTTAAATGAACGCATAAGTCTAAACTGCTGCCTGAGGACGACCTAGAGAGAGAATGTATATGAATCAGCTAAAGGACTATGAAGATGTGGAAAAGTAATTATAGTCTTAAGTATGAACAGTAGTGAATTGTTGAACTCTAATAGGAATGTTGTTGAATATTTAAAAATGTCTAGATCAAATTATAATTGAAAGACATGAAAAAAAAAATTATGTGTGAAATAGGCCTTCAAAGAGCAGAGTGTTTGCCCCATTTCAACTGTGCCTCTCCGAAACTGTCTAATAAAGCGGAAAAAAGAAAAAAATAATCAAGAAAAAAAAGTGAAATTGCCCTTTAATGGGCAGAGTGAGTCACCAAGGTGAGTGTATGTCTTATTGAGGGTCTGTGATCAGTCAGAAATCCCACCTTTTAGAGGCCTCAGAGAGGTAATTTCATCCAAAACGTCACCTCAAACCGCTGCCTCTAACTGACGGACCCTGAGTCTAACTGACAAAATTATTTTATTGTCAGAACCAGAAGAATCTGATGAAGACACAGTGTGAAGATTATGTCTGTAATGTGAAGAATATGAGAACCAGAGCATTGTAAAGGTGTAGTACAGTCTGCCTTTCTCCAGAAATGTCATGTCTCAGTTATCATGGCGGCAGTTGGTTGGACACCATTTAGCTTGGAAGCCCAGACCTCCCATTGTGTAGGTCCGATTGCTTCAGTAGTCACATCTATGCGACCGGCAGAATATGTCCTACATTTTGATGTAAAAATTATCCACGTAGGGTTTAATTTGTGGGAGTGAGAGGCAGTTAAGTGGAAGGTTTTGGTGTATTTTTACACCAGTTCTACACTGTAACAGTTGGTTTCCCCAGTCTGCCTCTGAACATTCCGTCCCATCCGGATCCCATTATAAATTTAGAAAGAGGTTGAAAAAAGCTTAAAACTAAAACTGTGTTTGTTCAAAGACAGTTGAAGATTTTAAAAAGTTGAATAAGTTTTTAATAGCTGTAATTAATGTGAATTGTTTAACGTTTGAATGGAGTCTCTAGCTGAAAAAATGCGGGAGGAGATAGGTTTCAAAGCAGAGGAAGTTTTAGCGGTTTGGAATGCTGCTCCCATCCGCTTCAATGTTAAATAATTTTTGTTTAATTGCTATTAATTATGAAGTTATTAATTTTTTTGAAATTTTTGAATGAAAGCAGACATGTGGAAAATGGGCTGAATATGAGGATAGTTGAAGGAAGTTTGTGGAATGAAGCATGTTGAAGATATGGACGTGCATGAAAAGCGGGCGGAATAATAAGAATAAGAATAATAAATGCGGTGAATATCAAAGCTGTGAATGCTTTCAGCATTCACACCAATAAATGCCTAAAGCACGTAGCCTAAAGCTAGTATAGCCTAAAGCTAGTATATCCTGAGTCATCATAGGCAACTTCAAGGCTAGCAGTGTCTCTACTTAGCTAGTTAACTCATGCGCTGCGACCTCCCCCATAACAATTTAACAGCCGGCGCAAAGCAGTTTCACCGCTGACCTGCTGTAGCAGTCCGACAGTGAACATAAGAACATTTCTTACACAGTGGGAATTATTTATTCTTCTTCAGTGGGGGATATTTAATATCTAGCTTTAGCAATAACGCTAAAGGCTGTACGGCCGTTAGCTTCCTAACCTACTTTACCATAACAATGTCGCACCAGAAAGGCATAAAGGCTTTAGTACCTCTAATGTGTAACAAGTCATCACGTTATTAAATAATTAATATTAATTTTAAACCACTCAGCCGTCTTTTTATACAGTTATAGTTGTCAGTTAAGAGACACGTCTACTCACCGCAAAGACCAGAGGAGAACTGTACAGTACGATGACGTGCGTTCACGGACACTCGGAAAATTCCAGTCAAATATAGATAGCTTAAGAAATGCGACATCGTGTGTGTACAGACACGAAAAAGCAGGTGTGTGTACGTACACACACCTGCTGCTTTTTCAAACACTTTCATAGACGTGCTTATCATAAATTGTATTAAAATGAATGCATGGTTAAAGTGTCAATTAATTGAGCCCTTGGATTTCCTACTGCAAATGAATGCAGCCTCATCGATTACGAATTCACCAACTGCTTCTGCTGTGCAGTAGGCGTGTGTGTAATTTATCAATCATTAATAAAAGCACAACCATCATAAGCACAAACACGATTTAATTAACACACTTTAACAATAAACCAGACGTCTGTTGACACCCTTTGACGTTGTCACAGCTGATCGAAACCTACACAGCTGCAGTGTCTAATTTCAGCCGTTGGGAGCCGTTGGGATCCCAACGGCTGTTTTCGCAACGCTCTACCTGCTGCAGCTCCTCCCTCCGAACGACAGCTAAGCGCGTTCATGTTGCACCCAACGCACCTAGTGTCTCCCCCCCATCCCCGATATATTTATTCCCCTAATCAACCTTGGCCGACCCGACACAACAGCGATCATGTCCGCACAAAAACAACAACAACATGGCCAACAATTGTGCCAAAAGACAAATTAACAGCAACTAAACGGAACAAATAGCCTTAAAACAGCATTGCAGATTCACACAAACAGCAAGGGAGCACCATACCAAACACATTTACAGCACCATTGTGTGCACGGCAGTACAAAATAAAGGCAAGTATCCTACATTACCCTACCTGGCTGTGACGGGACCGTGGCTGGCGTAGATACACCGGTGCTTCGTTGTACTTTTCGTGAAAGTTCCCCGGACTTAGCAGTAATGTTTCGGTTCATTATGGAGGTGGTGGCTGCACACAACCGGAGTGGAGCGTGCCGGTTGTAGCTTCGCTGGAGACGGGGAAGCCAGTTGGACGGCGCCGGGGGTTAGCAGCAGTCTAGCCGGCCAGCAGGTGAACACTGTCGGGTAGCGGTGTAGCAGGGAGGCGGCGTCCTCCGCGATTGACAGCAATCCGCGAGCGCAGGTAAGCGTCCAGGAGAGCTGGCAGGGTGGCAGCGGACCAGTCCGAACTGGTGTGCTTCGTGGGGCACACCGGCGCAGGCTATCCAGCCACAGTGCGGAGAGGAGCCACGGGAGTCCCGTGCAGGCGGAGCTAGCTTCTGGCTAACGCGTCAACCGGGTGAGTTAACTAATGCTATCCGACCGGTGCTAACTTGGTTTATCAGCTAAAGCACAGCCAAAGGAAGCCCATTCTCCTGGCTCACTTTCCACACGTCTCGGCTTCATACAGCAACAGCCGCCCGACTACATTTCCTCCTCGGTGTTTCTCAGTCTCTGTGTACACACTGTCCTCCCACCGTGTTAGTTGTTGGTATCCGGGGAATGGTAAATTGAGGGTTCGTTGCATAGATAGTATAGTATAGATAGTTCGTTGGTGAAGACATTGCTATTCGCTGTCTGCCTTAGTAGGGCCAAACAGTAGTTTCAGACTGCTAGGGTCGTGAACGCTCACGCAACTGACGCATCAACGTCGTTGCCAAGTGAACAGACAGTCCCACAGCCAATAAGAACGGAGTATCTGAGCCTGCTCTGATTGGTCAAAATTAACATGAGCGGTGGCAATTTTAGGGGGCAGCACACAGAGGCAGGGGGGAGCAAAGTGATGAAAAAATATTTTCAGACTACTTCACCTACATATAGCTGAATGGCTATTATGACAGTTTTGCCAAATATTACAGTGAAAAAATTAGACACTGCAGCATAGGTGAATAATACAATGTATAAAAAAAATTGTATTATTTGGAATGTTGGTTCTCTACAATCATATGAGGTCATCTTTGAGTCATGATTGACATGTGTGCAAAGTTTACCTGCACTTTAAATTCTAAAAATGTCTTACTCCGGGGAGGTCTCGAACGTCATTTTCTTCTCGCAACTCTGTCACCGAGAACTTTGTTCTTTCTTCTCGCGGAGTATGTAACAGGCTTTAAGGGATTGGAGTTTTGAGTCAAAGACAGGTGCACGTGCCAATGGTGTCACCATGGTGACAGAGAGCTAATCAGTGTCAAGTGTAAACAGCTGCTAATCTACACACGTACAGACACTTCTGTCCCCAACCAGATCACACAGACAGAGGTTTTAAATGAACGCATAAGTCTAAACTGCTGCCTGAGGACGACCTAGAGAGAGAATGTATATGAATCAGCTAAAGGACTATGAAGATGTGGAAAAGTAATATAGTCTTAAGTATGAACAGTAGTGAATTGTTGAACTCTAATAGGAATGTTGTTGAATATTTAAAAATGTCTAGATCAAATTATAATTGAAAGACATGAAAAAAAAAATTATGAATACAAAATATTGTATTGAAAAGTTGAACAAAAGTGGAAAAACTAAAGGTTTATAAAGTCGAAGTTTATAAAGGTCATACTTGTGTAAAATAAGTTTAAAAGGAGATGAGTTTTTTTTTTAATTATCTATTTCAAATAGCCTACACAATGGTATGACTGCAGCAAGACAAACTATGCAATTAATATTAGATATTATTGCATATTTAATCAAGTAAATAAATTACTATTTCATTTAGAACTGTGCCATATCTCTCCTCTTCACCCCAAAGCCCAAAAAACATTAGGATTAAAAAAAGACAGTGCCTCACCAGCCATAAACCTCACTGCACGTCTCTTCACATTCACACTCTCTCACTCACACACACACACACACACACACACACACACACACACACACACACACACACACACACACACACACACACACACACACACGGACTCTCTCACTCACACAAACACACACACAGTTTCACATGGGATGTTACTGGTTTCTATGGCAACAGTTGATGACAGTGTCTTCAGTTATTTTGGTCCTGTAATACACTGATATGCAGCAGTTGGTTGGACACCATTTAGCTTGGAAGCCCAAAACTTCCATTGTGTAGGTTCGATTGCTTCAGTAGTCACATCTATGCGACCGGCAGAATATGTCTTTTTTGGGTGTAATAAACCTTTAAATATCTCTGAAGTTATGAATTTTATGAAAAAATTGTGAATTATGGAAATGTGCTCCCATGCAAGACGAACATGGGACAATTTGAATCCTTAAAAGGAGTTGAAAAGTTGAATATATAGAGGTTTGAATAACATTTCTTGCTGAAATTATGAAGAAGTTGAAAGACATGGATACAAATCTTAAAACTGTGAAATAGTAATTGAATAGACTTGGAGCTAAACTACCTTGATGGCTTGAATTTATATGAATCAGCTAAAGGAGTATGAAGATGTGGAAAAGTAAGAAACAGTCTTAAATATGAACAGTAGTGAATTGTTTAACTGTTATAGGAATGATGTTGAATATTTAAAAATGTCTAGATAAAATTACAATTGAAAGACATGAAAAACAATGTATGTGTGAAATAGGCCTTCAAAGAGCAGAGTGTTTGCCCCATTTCAACTGTGCCTCTCCGAACTGTCTAATAAAGCGGAAAAAAGAAGAAAAAAAATCTAGAAAAAAAGTGAAATTGCCCTTTAATGGGCAGAGTGAGTCACCAAGGTGAGTGTATGTCTTATTGAGGGTCTGTGATCAGGCAGAAATCCCACCTTTTAGAGGCCTCAGAGAGGTAATTTCATCCAAAACGTCACCTCAAACCGCTGCCTCTAACTGACGGACCCTGAGTCTAACTGACAAAATTATTTTATTGTCAGAACCAGAAGAATCTGATGAAGACACAGTGTGAAGATTGTGCCTGTAATGTGAAGAATATGAGAACCAGAGCATTTTAAAGGTGTGGTACAGTCTGCCTTTCTCCAGAAATGTCATGTCTCAGTTATCAAGGCGGCAGTTGGTTGGACACCATTTAGCTTGGAAGCCCAGACCTCCCATTGTGTAGGTCCGATTGCTTCAGTAGTCACATCTATGCGACCGGCAGAATATGTCCTACCTTTTGATGTAAAAATTATCCACGTAGGGTTTAATTTGTGGGAGTGAGAGGCAGTTATGTGGAAGGTTTTGGTGTATTTTTACACCAGTTCTACACTGTAACAGTTGGTTTCCCCACTCTGCCTCTGAACATTCCGTCCCATCCGGATCCCATTATAAATTTAGAAAGAGGTTGAAAAAAGCTTAAAACTAAAACTGTGTTTGTTCAAAGACAGTTGAAGATTTTAAAAAGTTGAATAAGAATTTAATAGCTGTAATTAATGTGAATTGTTTAACGTTTGAATGGAGTCTCTAGCTGAAAAAATGCGGGAGGAGATAGGTTTCAAAGCAGAGGAAGTTTTAGCGGTTTGGAATGCTGCTCCCATCCGCTTCAATGTTAAATAATTTTTGTTTAATTGCTATTAATTATGAAGTTATTAATTTTTTTGAAATTTTTGAATGAAAGCAGACATGTGGAAAATGGGCTGAATATGAGGATAGTTGAAGGAAGTTTGTGGAATGAAGCATGTTGAAGATATGGACGTGCATGAAAAGCGGGCGGAATAATAAGAATAAGAATAATAAATGCGGTGAATATCAAAGCTGTGAATGCTTTCAGCATTCACACCAATAAATACGCAGAATATCAATGCTGTGAATGCTTTCAGCATTCACACCAATAATAATAATAATAATAATAATAATAATAATAATAATAATAATACATTTTATTTATATAGCGCTCTTCTCTCACTCAGAGCGCTTTACAAAAACAAAACAATAAACAAACAAAAATGTCATGTAGAGTTGGGTTGGTGGGTGAACTAGGGGTAGGCAGAGGAGAAGAGATGGGTCTTGATGGCTACTAGAGTGGGCCACTTAATTACCCTGACTTTTAACGAATTCAACTATTTGTTTTTCTTGATTGAAACAGTGAAAAAAAAGTTGGGTTATGTAAAAAAAAAAAAAAGGTGGGGGTGACTTATAGCGGAACTTATATCTGCGCGGGGGAAAGTTCCGGCCGGAGGTATTTAGACGTCGAACTGCTTATGCACTAGTCAGCAGAGGGTGGTAAAAGCAAAGTGAACCTGTTTGTTTTTAAAATATTATTCGCTTTTTTTGAGTTTTTAGAGACAAAATCCACCCGTAGATAATTCATTGTATATTTCTTAATCAGACAGCGGTGATATTTGATCAAATTCGGTGCTACAAGTGGTCATTTTGACGGGTTTTCGTAGTGGATCGACCCGTTAGCTAACCTTAGCACCGCAAAGCTAGCCGGCGCGACCTGAGAAAAGTACCCTGCGTTTGGATACTCATATTCGGACACTCAACGCAGCTCGACCCGGTGGTTAGCGATAGTGACGGTTCTCCCAACGATCACAACGGATAAACTACCGCTCTCATGTGTCCGTTGGGGCTGGTTTGGGTTTTTTAAGGCGAGACACATCGAGCAACAACATTGTTTTTCAAGCACAGGTAAATTGATTTTTTTCGTCTATTTATCTCCCATAACATGTCTTCTTTCATACTAGTATAAATCAAAAGGTCCAACATGTACATTCAGGTGTTAATTTGACTAAACCTTGTCTGTTTGCGTCTGTATATTTCTCCTGTACAACCATCTTTAACGGACATTATCTAACGTCAACATTATTATTTTCTTCAATACTCTGAACCAAAAATCTCAACTTCTAAAGCACTTACATCAACTAAACTTTCCATAATCATTCTCAGCACTATTCTGAAGGTTATTACAGAAGGATTTGTTCATATGTTGTTCACTGTCTGATTTATGAGACATTTCCTTCTTAAAAAACATGATGAAAATGCATTTTTAAGACCTGTTTAAAGTAATATTTTTATTTACAAAAATGAATAAAGGCCGTATCCAAAATATGTTATGTAAAAACATTTGGACACTACATATGTTGTTAAAACGAAACGACATTTTAAACTCTGGCTTTAGTATTCAACTGGCAAAGATTCACGATATAAATTAAAGGTGCAGTCAGTGATTCTGGTGAACTGTAGTAGTAGGTGGAAAAAGGGCATTCTTAAAGCTATAGTGTGTAACTTTATCATAAAAATGACAATGTAGTAGTAGTAGTAGTAGTAGTAAATGTTTTTATTTTTCGGTCCATGACCACAAGACACAACACAAACAAGATAATCAACTTTCCTTAAAAGCATCAATGGCCGAAAAAGGGTATAGGACGAAGCCGAGGCTTATTATGCCTTATCACCCTCTTTACATACTGCTATAAAATATACAATGTATCACAAAAACAAAATATAACATAACATAACACAATACAATATAATACAATTCAACACAATATACTATAATATAACATAATACAATACAATGCAATATAATATACTATAATATAATACAACACAATATTTGAAAAAAAGCAACAGTAGGTGAATATGGGAGAATTTTTAAGTTGTAAATGTCATCATGAAACTTTTGCCAGTTGTCTTTGAAAGGCGGAGGTCTTTTAGTCAAAATCAGTGAATATCTCCTCATGATCCACTACCTGTCTGTACTGTGTGTGTGCTGAAAATAAATCCAGTGTTAATAAACAGCCTAGGCTCTGTAGACAGGCATGTTGCTAGCTTCGGTGGCCCTTTTTTATTTACATGCCAGTTTACAGAGCCTAGGCTGTGTATTAACAAATGGATTTTATTTCTGTGCACACACACACACACAGTACAGACAGGTAGCGGATCATGAGGAGATATTCACCGATTCCACCTTCCAAAAGTCAACTGTCAAAGTTCCACGATGACATCTATAACTTAAAAATTCTCCCCTATTCGCTTACAGTGTCATTTATATGAAAAAGTTACACACTATAGCTTTAAGAATGTCCTCTTTCCGCACCTACTACAGTGTCTCGCCTTAATGCATAGCGGGGTTCGGCTTGTGATAGAGAGACAGAGAGACAGACAGCTTTTATTTAAAAATAGCTTCAGCATCAGCACCAATAATAGTTTTAAGTTTGACAAAATATTATTTACTGGGGGAATAGGGGCGCTCAGGTGTAGTGGTTAGCCCACCCTCCCCCCACCCCCCCATAGAGTCTCAGTCCTCTTCACAGCAGACCCGGGTTAGAATCCAGCCCGGGTCGTTCTCTGCATGTCATTCCCCTCTCTGACACATTTCATCTCTCTCTCCTAACTGTCATTAAATGCTTGAAATTTGCAAGACAGACAGACAGATAGACAGATACATATAGACAGATACATATAGAAAGAAAAAGTTATTCGCCTACATTGTCATTTATGAGAAAAATGTACGCACTATAGCTTTAAAAATTTCCTCTTTTTCACCAGCTAGAGTGGGCTATGCGGGCAGGCAGATAGATGGATAGATAGATGGATAGATAGATAGATAGATAGATAGATAGATAGATAGATAGATAGATAGATAGATAGATAGATAGATAGATAGATAGATAGATAGATAGTGTCATTTATATGAAAAACTTACTCACTATACCCTTTAAAAATGTCCTTTTCTTTCCCCACCCACAGTGTCTCGCCTTAATGGGAGGCGGGGGTTGGCCTGTGACGAGTGGACAGTGCGGCCGCCAGTCCCTTCTTCCCGGCAAACGGAGGAAGAAATCGAAAAAGCCGAAAAAGTCGAAGTCTCGCCGGTTGTCCGTCTCGTGCCGGAGCAGATGGAGTCTCTGGCGGGATACGTGTACAAAGCCGCCAGCGAAGGCCGCGTGCTAACGTTAGCCGCGCTGCTACTCAACCACTCGGAAGGGGAAACGCGCTACCTGCTAAGCTACGTCACACAGCTAGCCGGGCAACGATCCACACCGCTGATCATAGCTGCCAGGAACGGACATGATAAGGTATTTATTTAGAGGTGTGTGTGTCTCTCTGTCAGTGTGTGTGTGTGTGTGTGAGTGTGTGTGTGTCTATCTATCTGTCTATTTATTTATCTATCTATCCATCCATCCATCCAGGTATTGTTTAGTCAATATTTGTGTCTATTTATCATCCAACATGTACATTCAGGTGTTTATTTGACTAAACCTTGTCTGTTTGCGTCTGTATATTTCTCCTGTACAACCATCTTTAACAGACGTTATCTCAACATTAGGCTAGTCGTTTTCTCAATACTCTGAACCAAAAATCTCAACTTCTAAAGCACTTACATCAAGTAAACTTTCTATAATCATTCTCAGCACTATTCTGAAGGTTATTACAGAAGGATTTGTTCATATGTTCAATGCTTTTTATTGTTTGTCAATTGTACTGCCTGTTGACTGACTATCTATCTATTTATTTATTTATTTGTCTGTCCAGGTTGTCCGGTTGCTATTGGATCATTACAAGGTGGACACGGAGCAGACTGGCACGGTCCGCTTTGATGGGTAAGATGATTGATTGTTTTATTTGTCCCCAACCAAAATGTCAGTGTTATAATTTTGCATAATTTATTGATTCCCGTCGCAAAATGTGTTTAATTGCACTTGTTATAATTAGGGCTGCAACTAACGATTATTTTGATAATCGATTAATCTGTCGATTATTTTCTCGATTAGTGTTTTGGTCGTAAAATGTCAGAAAATGCTGAAAAATGTTGATACATTTTCCAAAGCCCATGTTGACGTCCTCAAATGTATTGTTATGTCCAAAACACAAAGATATTTCAGTTTACTGTCATAATAGGATTAAAGAAACCAGAAAATATTCACATGTGAGAAGCTGAAATCAGAATTTGGAATTTTTTTATTAAAAAATGCTCGAAACGATTAATCGATTATCAAAATAGTTGCTGATTATTTTAATAATCGATTTGTCGATTAATCGTTGCAGCTCTAGATAAAGGGAATAATGTTTTACTCTTAAGTAAAAGCTGTCAGATAAGCACTTAAATCAGTATTTAAAGAAAGTGAAACTCCTAACCTCCTCTCTGTCTCTTTCTGTCTGTCTTTCTCTGTCTGTCTGTCTGTCTCTCCCCCCTCTCTCTCTCTCTCTTCCCCCCCTCCCCCTCTCCCTCCTCCAGCTATGTAATCGACGGAGCCACTGCCCTGTGGTGTGCGGCCGGCGCGGGGCACTTTGAAGTGGTGCGCTTGTTGGTGTCTCACCGCGGCAACGTCAACCACACCACCGTCACTAACTCCACCCCGCTGAGAGCCGCTTGTTTCGACGGTCGCCTGGACATCGTAAAATATCTCGTGGAGAACAAAGCGGACATAAGCATCACCAACAAATACAACAACACCTGTCTAATGATCGCCGCCTACAAGGGACATGCGGACGTGGTCAGTTTTCTGTTGGAGAAAGGGGCGGACCCGAATGCCAAGGCGCATTGCGGGGCGACCGCGTTGCATTTCGCAGCCGAAGCGGGACATCTGGAGATAGTGAAAGAGTTGGTACGATGCAACGCTGCAATGGTGGTGAACGGGCATGGAATGACACCGCTAAAGGTACGTTTAAAGTTATTATTATCTGTATTTTATTTATTTTTTAAGATTTTTTGGGGCATTTTGGGGCATTTTGGGGCATTTTTCATGAACCCCGTCATTACAATTGATTTTATCTTATTTTCTTTTTTCATATGTTGACTTTTTTGTTTGTTAAAATTGGGCTGTTTTAAAGGTGTTACAAGGAACTTTTTAATGTTTCTCAAATAGCGATTTCTTTTTCCTCTGATGATCATTAATCCCTGTAAAGTTGAACAGTTTAAAACGTTGCTGAAGACTCACTTTTGTTGCATTGGCCTTTAACACAAGTTGAGACTTTGACACATGTATCTTATGTGTTGTTTTGTATTGTATCTTTTTTAATTTAATTACATGTAACAGCAAACGAGACCATCAGTGCAAAGAATGCTATTTTCATATAGTTATTGCATATCTTGAAAGTGCTTAATTCTGTTTTTTGTGTCTCTTATTAAACCTGCAGAGTGTAGAATTTTGGGTTTTATTTCCTAGCAGATTTTGTAGAAAGTAATTATAATATCCATAAGTACATTTAATTTAGTGCATAATAGCTGAAAAACATTTAGAAAGGGTCTCATATATGTCCATATTTCTGCATACTTTGGACCAAGGCCTAGTGCCGCCATCTTGAAAGTGTCATAGTTGGAATGTTATCAGGTGCATTGTTTAAAATTTAAAATTGTTCTTGTCCTTGAAGGCCACTGTAGCTTCTGTTATTATTCTAAAGGGTTGGGGTTACCCAGGGAGCGTTGCATTCTAGAACTTTGTAGAACTTTCTTGATGATGTCATATTACACACTGCACCTCTTTAAATTTACTTTTCTTTATTTCACAGGTGGCGGCGGAGAGTTGCAAAGCGGACGTGGTGGAGTTGCTCTTAGCTCACGCCGACTGCGACGCCCTGAGCCGCATCGAAGCGTTGGAACTCCTTGGCGCGTCTTTCGCAAACGACCGCGAAAACTACGACATCCAGCGCACCTACCACTATCTCCACACGGCCATGACGGAGAGACATTCCAACCCTAACGATGTCATAACGAAAGCCCTGCTGCCGCCCATAGAGGCTTACGGAGGGCGCCGCGAATGCAAAACGCCGCAAGAGCTCGAGGCGATTCGCGTAGACAGAGACGCTTTGCACATGGAAGGGCTGATGATAAGAGAGAGGATTTTAGGGTCGGACAATATGGACGTCTCCCATCCGATCATATACAGAGGGGCAGTGTACGCCGATAACATGGAGTTCGAGCAGTGCATCAAGCTGTGGCTGCACGCGCTACGCTTGAGACAGAAGGGGAATAGAAACACACACAAAGATCTGCTGAGATTCGCTCAAGTTTTCTCTCAAATGGTTCACCTGAAGGAGCCCGTGATCGCAGCCTCGGTCGAACAGGTGTGTTTATGTTTTGATTTTTAGTTTTTTTAAAGCTGCAGTGTGTAGAATTTTGGCTTTTATTTCCTAGCAGATTTTGTAGAAAGTAATTACAATATCCAAAAGTACATTTAATTTAGTGCATAATAGCTGAAAGAAATTTTAATTTTTTTTTTCCCCTTAGAAAGGGTCTCATATATGTCCATATTTCTGCATATTTTGGACCAAGGCCTAGTGCCGCCATCTTGAAAGTGTCATAGTTGGAATGTCATCAGGTGCATTGTTTAGAATTTAGAATTGTTCTTGTCCTTGAAGGCCACTGTAGCTTCTGTTATTATTCTAAAGGGTTGGGGTTACCCAGGGAGCGTTGCATTCTAGAACTTTGTAGAACTTTCTTGATGATGTCATATTACACACTGCACCTTTAAAGGTGCTACGAGGAACTTTTTAAATATTTCTGAAACAGTCTCATTTTTCCTCTGATGATCATAAATTACATGTAACAGCAAACGAGACCATCAGTGATCAAAGATTGCTATTTTTATATAGTTTTTCTTAAAGATACCAAGAGGAACTTTTTTAATATTTCTGAAACAGTCTTTATCTTCTATTTTATTGTGTGTGTGTGTGTGTGTGTGTGTGTGTGTGTGTGTGTGTGTGTGTGTGTGTGTGTGTGTGTGTGTGTGTGTGTGTGTGTGACCCTCATTTTCATTGATGTCGAGTCAAACAAATGCAAATATATTTATTTATTTAAATAATTAATATAGTACAATACAGTTTGAGTTGACTTGCTTTGTTTACTTTGTTCCAACATTAACCTCACTTCTTATCTTAATCTCATTCTAAGTCTATGATATAATGATTTATTTTGAAACCTATCGCTATGTTTACCATGGTTGCGTTCCGAATCTCATACTCTTTCTTTTTTCTATTCTACATACTACATCCGACGATAAAAATAATCTAGTTAGGATGCAGTAGGCATACTATTGGGACATACTTTTACTCTCTTATTTCATCATAACATTGCTCCTTGATCTTGCCTCTTGCTTTTATATCCGTCGCATCCCCGTTTGTTTTCATACGGAGGCTTCGTCGATGTGACGTCACTTCACGTGCGCACTGGATTGTGGGTCAGAATCGCCCCAAATAGGATGCAGTTTTCAACACTAACAATCTTGGCCGCATGAAGTAGGACATCCGGGTATTTCTAACCATCCTAAATCTGGCCACAGGAATCGGGACATCCTAAATCTTTTTTCTACCATACTATATAGTAGAAAGTATGAGATTCAGAACGCAACCTTTGTCTTTTTCTCCCTTCTAACCTCAATCCCATTTTATTTTGAAAGGTCTTGAGCTGCAGTGTGGTTGAAATCGAGCGCAGTATGGCCCGGGTGGAGACAGCGGTGGAATCGGAGCTCCCGCAGGCGTCGGAAAACTACGAATCAAACGTGTTCACCTTCCTCTACCTGGCCTGTATCAGCACTAAGACCGTGTGCAGTGATGTGGAGCGGGCGGTGATAAACAAACACATTTATGACCTCATAAGGTACTTCTTCCTGCTCCTTTTCAGGCATATCAATTCAATATGTTATTTGTTTATTTTTGTTTATTTAAAGGGACAATGTGTAACATTTTATGTAATTCATTAGCTAAAAATCAATATCCTCATTCATAAATATGTCCTCATTGGTGTAAAATCACCTCTGCCAATAATCTGAATTATCCTCCTGAGCGGAGAATTACAAATATTAATATTACATTTTGTACATTGAGCGGGCAAGTCTTATGGAGGAATCCATGTTGGTTGGAATGTCATCAGGTGCATTGTTTAACATTTAGAATTGTTCTTGTCCTTGAAGGCCACTGTAGCTTCTGTTTTTATTCAAAAGGGTTGGGGTTACCCAGGGAGCGTTGCATTCTAGAACTTTCTTGATGATGTCATATTACACACTGCACCTTTATTAAAAAAAAATAAAAAAAAGTGAAATCATTTGAACATAATGGTTGCGTTCTGAATCTCATACTTTCTACTATTTAGTTTGGTAGAAAAAAGATTTAGGATGTCACGATTCTTGTGGCCAGATTTAGGATGGTTAGAAGTACCCGGATGTCCTACTTCATGCGGCCAAGATTGTTAGTGTTGAAAAGTGCATCCTATTTGGGCGATTCTGACCCACAATCCAGTGCGCACGTGAAGTGACGTCACATCGACGAAGCCTCCATATGAAAACAAACGGGGATGCGACGGATATAAAAGCAAGAGGCAAGATCAAGGCGCAATGTTATGATGAAATAAGAGAGAAAAGTATGTCCCAATAGTATGCATACTGCATCCTAACTAGATTCTTTTTATCGTCGGATGTAGTATGTAGAATAGAAAAAAGAAAGAGTATGCGATTCGGAACGCAGCCAATGTTTTGTATTTTTATGCTTTTCATTTTGTTTTGTCATTTTGATGTCTGAAATAAATTGAATTGAATTTAATTGAATTGAAGGTTGGACCCGCGGAGCCGAGAGGGACAGTCTCTGCTCCACCTGGCTATCAGCTCCAACACACCTGTAGACGACTTCCACACCAACGACGTCTGCAGCTTCCCCAGTGCACAGGTAAGAGAGGGGGGGGGGGGGGGGGGGGGGGTTAGGGTAATGCTGCGTTCCTTTGTACTCGGAACTCGGAAATTTCCGACTTGGTATTTCCGAGTTCCGACCTGTCTGTGTTCCAGTGCATTTGGGGCGACTGTGGCTCAGTTGGTAGAGCGGGTCGGCCGATGATCAAAGGGTTGGAGGTTCGATCCCCGCCCTGCCACCTGTGTCATGGTTGTTGTGTCCTTGGGCAAGACACTTCACCCACCTTGCCTCGTGTGAATGTCGATAGTTAGCCTGCTACTATCGGTGTATGAATGTGTGTGAATGGTAACGTGGGAATGGGAACAGGTCTCCCTTGCAAAAGAGTCTCCGGTCTCAATGGGATTTACCTGTATGAATAAAGGTTAAAAAAATAAAAATAAAAAAATAGAATCTGCTCGTGAAAAGTATGGACCTCCTTTCTCATCCAAATAACTAAACGTTAGGCTACAGCAAGGAACCGTTTAAAAACTAAACAAATTACTTTATTCAAGCAAGGTTAACGTTTTTTATTTCTTCACAAATAAACACGTATAAATTAAAAATTAAAAACACGAATACATTAATGTACAAAAACTTCACATTTACATAAGAAATAACACTCCAACGACGTGTGCTGCTTATTCAAGATAGAGGGTAAAAGTTAAGTGTTGCGTTAAGTTGTTTAATTATTTTCATTTCTTTGTGTATTTTTCCTCCAGGTTTTATTTCATGTTTGTTTTTCTCATAGGTTACCAAACTAAAAAAAAATATTACCATGATATGTATCTAACTCTATGTATTCAGATGTCAAATATGGGCTGAAAAATCTCCTCTCTAACAAGTCTAAAAAAGACTATTTTGTATGTTTCTCCAGGTAACCAAACTGCTCCTGGATTGTTTTTTTGTTAAGAATAGTCGGTTAACAAAATAACTTTTTTTAACTTCCCTTTTTCAGGTTTATTTAAAAAAAAATATTAATAATATTTTTTTCACAGTAACAGTTTGATTTTTAAAAACATTTATAAACATAGTAAGTACTTAAGAATATAAGTTTATTCTATTTGTGTTCAGACTTCAAATATTGACAAAAAAAATCTAGACAAATCTGGAAATTTGTGTCTAAAGTATGGAATTTTGAAATGGAAAATTTGAGTTTGTGTATTTTTCCTTTTTCCTAAAGTGGTTCCCCTAGTCACACCCGATATATTGAATTGAATTTGAAAATGTAATTTTATTTAATTTTTGTATTACTTTTACACACCCTTCAATTGATCTCAACAGTATAAATAGAGGTTAAATTAAAAAAAATAATTCAAATTTCAAATGTCTTGTGTGTTTTTCCTCCAGGTCACCAAGCTGCTGCTGGACTGCGGCGCTGCTGTGAATGCGGTGGACCACGAAGGCAACACTCCGCTGCACGTCATCGTCCAGTACAACCGGCCCATCAGCGACTTCCTCACGCTCCACGCCATAATCATCAGCCTAGTGGAGGCCGGCGCACACACCGACAGGACCAACAAACAGAAGAAAACGCCTCTGGACAAAAGCACCACGGGCGTTTCGGAGATTTTGCTGAAAACGCAAATGAAAATGAGCTTAAAGTGCCTCGCAGCGCGCGCCGTAAGACAGCACGCGATCACCTATCGAAACCAGATCCCCAAGACGCTGGAAGAGTTTGTAGAATTCCATTAAAAAAGTTCGAAGACACACCGATAATCGATAATCGTGCATCGGTTCCAGGTTCCATTCATTCGCACACAGGCATACCGGTGGTGGAAAGGAAGCGTGGCTGCCATTCAGCGCCTACGGCCCCTCAGACCACCACCTCAAACATACAGCAGTCATACACATTCACACCAGGCAAGGTGGGTGAAGTGTCTTGCTTTCCCAAGGACACAACGACCTTGACACAGGTGGCAGGGCGGGGATCGAACCGCCAACCCTTCGATCATTGGCCGACCCGAGCCACAGTCGCCACCACTACAACAATGACTGTGCTCTCTGTGTGTTTTTGGTCTAGAGAGATGACCTGTCATTTACGAGCCGATATGGTACGTACTCTATCCCACTACGCCACCGGAGCGCCCGATGTGTCTTCGTCTTTTTGAGAAGGAAAGGGACATGAGAGCCTAATGGACTCAATCTACCCTTTCTTCTTCTAATAAATCTCAAAAGGTGCTGAGGAGGATTTATGGCGATTCAGTACGTTTAAAAAAAAAGGTGTTTTTGAATATATTTTAAAAAATTAAGAGAGAGAGAGAGAGTGTTGGCTGCTTTTTTTCATTTTATTTTGAAGGAATAGTTTGTGTTTTTTGGGGGTTTTTTTGTTGCTTTTTTGCTTCACTCGTGGGTTCAAGAAAAGACAATTGACAGACACACACAGACACAGACACAGACAGACAGACAGACAGACAGAGACACACACACACACACACACACACACACACAGGCCGTTAATTCCTCCATACCATCTCCTCCCAGTGAAAGTCCAGTGTTGGTAGTCGATGCTTTAAAGAAGGTAAAGCTCCTAAGAAGATACAATATGGCACAAGGTCACTGAGACCTCACACTATGGAAGGTCACAGTAACCTTTGACCTTTGACCTCCAAAATCTATTCAGAGAATCCCTCAAAGCGTTCTGGAGATATTCTCTGCGTTCCGAATCTCCTCCTCTTTCTTTTTTCTATTCTACATACTACATCCGACGGTAAAAATAATCTAGTTAGGATGCAGTAGGCATACTATTGGGACATACTTTTACTTATTTATTTCATCATAACATTGCGCCTTGATCTTGCCTCTTGCTTTTATATCCGTCGCATCCCCGTTTGTTTTCATATGGAGGCTTCGTCGATGTGACGTCACTTCACGTGCGCACCGGATTGTGGGTCAGAATCGCCCAAATAGGATGCACTTTTCAACACTAAAAAATCTCGGCCGGATGTAGTAGGACATCTGGGTATTTCTAACCATCCTAAATCTGGCCACAAGATTCGGGACATCCTAAATCTTTTTTTCTACCATACTAAATAGTAGATAAGTATGGGAATTGGAACGCAGGGATAGGGTTCACAAGAATGGCCCGGACATATTAATATGCACACACACTAAAGAGAATACTGTCTGTCCCATTGACTTGAACCTAAGAGTGAAACAATAAGCTCAAAATAACAAATGTTGAAATGTTTCTTTGAGTATTAATGGCTGCCATAAACCGTCTGTGTGTGTGTGTGTGTGTGTGTGTGTGTGTGTGTGTGTGTGTGTGTGTGTGTGTGTGTGTGTGTGTGTGTGTGTGTGTGTGTGTGTGTGTGTGTGTGTGTGTGTGTGTGTGTGTGTGTGTGTGTGTGTGTGTGTGTGTGTGTGTGTGTGTGTGTGTGTGTGTGTGTGTGTGTGTGTGTGTGTGTGTGTGTGTGTGTGTGTGTGTGTGTGTGTCTCTCTCTCTGTCTGTGTGTGTGTGTGTGTCTCGCTCTCTCTGATGTGCAGATAGACGGATACTAGAAAGAGACTTTGAACAGTTTTATGATCATTTTCTTGTTAATTTTGCCTTATCTCCGTACGGGGAAAACGTCGCCATTTTACTGTGTGTGCATGTGTGTGTGTGTGTGGGAGCCTGTGTCTGCTTGGTTGTGTGTGTGTGTGTGTGTGTGTGCGTGTGTGTGTGTGTGTGTGTGTGAGTGTGTGTGAGAGTGAGAGAGAGAGAGAGAGACACACACACCGACCTCGCCTGCTTTGCAACATGCTTTGTCACATGTACGATCAATTGTTATTATTTTAATTTTAAATCTAGTTTTGACCGGGTTAAGATTTTTATGGGGAAAAGAAAAACTTTGGGACACATGATGTGGTTGTTGGACAGACTTAAAGTCATACTAGGCAGGGTACACACTTTAAAGGTGCTATGAGGAACTTTTTAAATATTTCTGAAACAGTCTCATTTTTCCTCTGATGATCATAAATTACATGTAACAGCAAACGAGACCATCAGTGCAAAGAATGCTATTTTTATTTAGTTTTTCTTAATGCCTTTGCCATGGGTATATACGCTCACCCAGGAACAACAGCTGCCGTGGTAAAAAAAACACTACCGCTTTTGTCCAAAGGGGGGCGCTAGAATTAACAAACTGAAAGGTCCTCGGAGCATCTTGTTAATGATATGAAATATTTGTTGAGATATATCCTGGCCTAGTATCCCTTTAAATTCACAGTCTGGTTTTTAATTTGCTCATATATTAAATTAAGTTTTATTTTGAAAAGGCTTTCGCTGGTAACGATTATGAGTGGACAATGTGATATAGGTTGCGTTCCGAATCTCATACTCTTTCTTTTTTCTATTCTACATACTACATCCGACGATAAAAATAATCTAGTTAGGATGCAGTAGGCATGCTATTGGGACATACTTTACTCTCTTATTTCATCATAACATTGCGCCTTGATCTTGCCTCTTGCTTTTATATCCGTCGCATCCCCGTTTGTTTTCATACGGAGGCTTCGACGATGTGACGTCACTTCACGTGCGCACCGGATTGTGGGTCAGAATCGCCCAAATAGGATGCAGTTTTCAACACTAACAATCTTGGCCGCATGAAGTAGGACATCCGGGTACTTCTAACCATCCTAAATCTGGCCACAAGAATCGGGACATCCTAAATCTTTTTTCTACATACTATAAAGTAGAAAGTATGAGATTCGGAAAGCAACCTTTGTTTTTTTGCCCGATTATTTTTTTTTTTTTTTCACTTTATTGAAACGATGGAGAAATATAACAGATGAAATACTGGACAGAAAAAAATTGTTTTTTTCATTTGTTCGGATAAAGTTTAATCAAATTAAACATGAAAAAAACTAACTCTGTGTATGTTGTACTTTTCCTAGCCTGGTCCTACCAGACCATCGTACTTCATTTAGCCTGGTCCTTCCAGACCATCGTACTTCATTTAGCCTGGTCCTACCAGACCATCGTACTTCATCTAGCCTGGTCCTACCAGACCATCGTACTTCATTTAGCCTGGTCCTTCCAGACCATCGTACTTCATTTAGCCTGGTCCTACCAGACCATCGTACTTCATTTAGCCTGGTCCTACCAGACCATCGTACTTCATTTAGCCTGGTCCTACCAGACCATCGTACTTCATTTCATTTGTACAGAAGGTCTGGAATCGCTCAATTGACAAACGTTAACTCACTTGAAGGCGGGTGTCTGTTGAAGTTTAAAACTATTGGATCTGCCCAGTGCCACTCTGGATCTGCCAACCAATCAAATAACTTTTGGTGGTGACGTATGTCATGCGCCGGCTTCTGTTCACAAATATCAATATACATACAGCTCTGGAAAAACTTAAGAGACCACTCCAAATGTTCAGTGTCTCTCGTTTTACTATTTATAGGCAAATGTTTGAGTAGAATGAACATTTTGGTTTTATATTATAAACTACTGACAACATTTCTACCAAATTCCAATACATTTTATGTCATTAGGAGCATTTTCATTAAGTAATGTAGAGATGAAGATTGAAGAAAAATCCAAACTGGTCTCTTAAAGGTGCAGTGTGTAATATGACATCATCAAGAAAGTTCTACAAAGTTCTAGAATGCAACACTCCCTGGGTAACCCCAACCCTTTTGAATAATAACAGAAGCTACAGTGGCCTTCAAGGACAAGAACAATTCTACATTTGCAACAATGCACCTGATGACATTCCAACTATGACGCTTTCAAGATGGCGGCACTAGGCCTTGGTCCAAAATATGCAGAAATATGGACATATATGAGACCCTTTCTAAGGGAAAAAATAATAATTAAAAACATTTTTTTCAGCTATTTTGCACTAAATTAAATGTACTTATGGATATTATAATTACTTTCTACAAAATCTGCTAGGAAATAAAACCCAAAATTCTACACACTGCAGCTTTAATTTTTTCCGAAGCTGTATGTAATTTCCCTAAACTTTACATTGTTGTACACAAATCACAACACAACACACAACTGTACATGATTTCGGCTTTATTCGAATATCAACACAAACAATGCAACGTTACGTCCACAGGTTCTCAGACCATAATGCCACGATCCTTATTGTTCTCATACACGTTTATATTTACAAAATAAAAGTTCCACGTTTGAATATATACAAAAAAAAGTGCTTCGAGATATAGGTTGCGTTCCGATTCGCATACTCTTTCTTTTTTCTATTCTACATACTACATCTGACGATAAAAAGAATCTAGTTAGGATGCAGTAGGCATACTATTGGGACATACTTTACTCTCTTATTTCATCATAACATTGCGCCTTGATCTTGCCTCTTGCTTTTATATCCGTCGCATCCCTGTTTGTTTTCATACGGAGGCTTCGTCGATGTTACGTCACTTCACGTGCGCACTGGATTGTGGGTCAGAATCGCCCAAATAGGATGCACTTTTCAACACTAACAATCTTGGCCGCATGAAGTAGGACATCCGGGTACTTCTAACCGTCCTAAATCTGGCCATAAGAATCGGGACATCCTAAATCTTTTTTCTACATACTATATAGTAGAAAGTATGCGATTCGGAACGCAACCACAGATTTGATAAAATAAAATACAATGTGTGTTTGTCCATAATATGCATTTACATATGGAGGACGATACCTGTAATATGTATAAATTAATAAATAAATAAATAAATACATGTATAAATAAATAAATGACATTTAATTATTTATGTATTTATTTATTAAAGGTGCAGTGTGTAATATGACATCATCAAGTAAGTTCTACAAAGTTCTAGAATGCAACGCTCCCTGGGTAACCCCAACCCTTTAGAATAATAACAGAAGCTACAGTGGCCTTCAAGGACAAGAACAATTCTACATTTTAAACAATGCACCTGATGACATTCCAACTATGACACTTTCAAGATGGCGGCACTAGGCCTTGGTCCAAAATATGCAGAAATATGGACATATATGAGACCCTTGAAAATAATAATTAAAAAAAAAAAAATTCAGCTATCATGCACTAAATTAAATGTACTTATGGATATTATAATTACTTTCTACAAAATCTGCTAGGAAATAAAACCCAAAATTCTACACACTGCAGGTTTAATTTATTCCAGTATTTATTCATTTATTTATTTATACATACATATGACAGGTATCTTCCTCCATATTTACAATGTCCAATAGTGTAAAATTAAAAGGAACTCGTATAATAATTGAAAA
>NC_137234.1:1640255-1642755 GCF_949987685.1 Ammodytes marinus
CGGTCCGTTCGAGTGTCTTGTTCGGTAAATGTGATAATCCAATCTAGTGGTGCCATGGAAACGCGCTGACTGACTACTCCTTTAAACATTTACTCAACCGCCCCACAATGCATTGCGTCTTTTCAAACGAGACAGAAGTTTTATTTTTATTCTTTATTGCTTCTGTATACTTCAGTGTAAACGGTCTGACGAACCTCGCATACACAATGGATGGTTAAGTAGACAGTATGTAGTATATACATGTTGAGTATGTAGGAGGGAGGACGTTAGTAGGGCTTTTAGTATGTAGTATATACAGTATCTCACAAAAGTGAGTACACCCCTCACATTTCTTCACATTTTTCTTTATATCTTTCCATGGGACAACACTGAAGAAATGACACTTTGATACAATGTAAAGTAGTCAGTGCACAGCTTGTATAACAGTGTAAATTTACTGTTCCCTCAAAATAACTCGACACGCAGCCATTAATGTCTAAACTGCTGGCAACAAAAGTGAGTACACCCCTTAGAAAAAATTTACAAATTGGGCCCAAAGTGTAAATATTTTGTGTGGCCACCATTATTTTCCAGCACTGCCTTAACCCTCTTGGGCATGTAGTTCACTAGAGCTTCACAGGTTGCAACTGGAACCCTCTTCCACCCATTTATGACAGCATCACAGAGCTGGTGGATATTAAAGACCTTGCGCTCCTCCACCTTCTGTTTGAGGATGCCCCAAAGATGCTCAATAGGGGTTAGGTCTGGAGACATGCTTGGCCAAGCCATAACCTTTACCCTCAGCTTTTTTAGCAAGCCACTGGTCGTCTTGGAGGTGTGTTTGGGGTCGTTATCATGTTGCAATACCACCCTGCGGCCCAGTTTACGAAGGTTGAGTGCACGTGGTCAGCGTCGTACACAGAGGTTGGCTTTGGAAAATAGACGTATGAGTGCTGCCAGCATTGCTGAAGGGCTTGAAGGGGTGGGGGGTCAACCTGTCAGTGCTCAGACCATACGCCGCACTCTGCATCATACTGGTCTGCATGGCTGTCATCCCAGAAGGAAGCCTATTCTAAAGATGATGCACAAGAAACCCCACAAAAAGTTTGCTGAAGACAAACAGACTACGGACATGGATTACTGCAACCATGTCCTGTGGTCTGATGAGACCAAGATACATTTATTTGGTTCAGATGGTGTTAAGAGTGTGGAGCGGCAACCAGGTGAGGAGTACAAAGACAAGTGTGTCTTGCCTAGAGTCAAGCATGGTGGTTGGAGTGTCATGGTCTGGGGCTGCATGAGTGCTGCCAGCACTGGGGATCTACAGTTCATTGAATTCTAACATGTACTGTGACATACTGAAGCAGAGCATGATCCCCTCCCTTCATAAACTGGGCCGCAGGGCAGTACTGCAACATGATAACGACCCCAAACACACCTCCGAACAACCACTGGCTTGCTAAAGAAGCTGAGGGTAAAGGTTATGGACTGGCCAAGCATGTCACCAGTCTTAAACCCTATTGAGCATCTTTGGGGCATCCTCAAACGGGAGATGGAGGAGCGCAAGGACTCTAATATCCACCAGCTCCTTGATGTCGTCATGAATGGGTAGAAGAGGGTTCCAGTTGCAACCTGGGAAGCTCTACTGAACTACATGCCCAAGAGGGTTAAGGCAGCGCTAGAAAATAATGATGGCAAAACAAAAAATGTACACTTTGGGCCCAATTTGGACATTTTTTCTTAGGGGTGTACTCACTTTTGTTGCCAACAGTTTAGACATTAATGGCTGTGTGTCGAGTTATTTTGAGGGGACAGTAAATTTACACTGTTATACAAGCTGTACACTGACTACTTGACATTGTATCAAAGTGTCATTTATTCAGTGTTGTCGCATGGAAAGATATAATGAAATATTTGAAGAAATGTTAGGGGTGTACTCACTTTTGTGAGATACTGTACATGTTGAGTATGTAGGAGGGAGGACGTTAGTAGGGCTTTTAGTATGAGTAGGACATTAGTAGGGCTTTTAGTATGAGTGGGACGTTAGTATGAGTAGGACGTTAGTATGAGTAGGACATTAGTAGGGCTTTTAGTATGAGTGGGACGTTAGTATGAGTAGGACGTTAGTAGGGCTTTTAGTATGAGTAGAACGTTAGTAGGGCTTTTAGTATGAGTAGGACGTTAGTATGAGTAGGACGTTAGTATGAGTAGGACGTTAGTAGGGCTTTTAGTATGAGTGGGACATTAGTATGAGTAGGACGTTAGTAGGGCTTTTAGTATGAGTAGGACGTTAGTATGAGTACGACGTTAGTAGGGCTTTTAGTATGAGTGGGACGTTAGTATGAGTAGGACGTTAGTAGGGCTTTTAGTATGAGTAGGACGTTAGTATGAGTAGGACATTAGTAGGGCTTTTAGTATGAGTAGGACGTTAGTATGAGTAGGACATTAGTAGGGCTTTTACAACACAGACAGACACACACACGCACACACACACACAGACACACACACACACAGACACACA
>NC_137234.1:1662755-1665255 GCF_949987685.1 Ammodytes marinus
GAAGGCTCTGGATTGAAAGTGGTTTGAGATAGAGACAAAGTGTAAATGAGACAAATATTGAGAATGACCTAAAGTTTATCTGGGGAATACATTTTCCGATCTAATTAGCATATTATGACGTCATATGGTGGCGGCCATGTTGGATTATGTAATTTCCATGAAATACCTGATATTTTGAAAGAGAGTTGAAATTATTTCATCAGATTCACCCCTCCATCCATTTGTAATGATGTCCACTTTGTTGTAAGCCAACAGTTGTAAACTAGAACTAGAACTACACCACAAAACTCATGTAAACAGTAGGCGTTTTTTATGATTTTTTATTTTTTTACCCACCACCATTTTTATTTCCTTTTTTCTACTATTCTTCATTATTATTATGATGATTATTATTATTATCATCATCATTATTATCATTATAATATGATAATAATAATGCTGCGTCGCATGGCTGCACCACTGCTGCGCATGGACGCACCGTGACCGGGGCCGTAGAACGAGTGAACACCAACTCCCTACTCGTCAACTTTTTGCTTGCCATATCTCTAAATAACTCCTAAATCCAGCAATACAGCTGCAGCATAAATAGCTTCGTGGCACACTATCTCCGATTTCGCACCTAACAACAGCGCGACTCATTTGCAGCCTGGACGCGGAGGTGTGTCACCTCTCTGCTCTGACAGCAGGCAGGGACTCGCTCCGAGGGGCTGCTCCGAGACTGACCGCCTGTCAGTGCTTTGAGACGGGGAGGGGCTCTCGTCAGCACCCGCTGCTCGTTGAGCAATGAGCACAGTAACTGCAGAGAGAAACGTGCTTTCACGTCAGAGTCTCCAAACACCACAAAAGTTTTCAATAAAACCAGAAAAAAATCGCTAGGAGGATATGACAAAAAAAGTTTTGATGGGATTTTTTATTTTTTCTTGGATGGGATTTCCGCGAATATTTTGCATTGAAGGATGACGTTTTTCTGAGCTAAGGTCTAGGTATGGGATGTCTGCTAACTAGTGGAGGGGAGTTTGAACAAAATATAACACTCTATTTAGAGAAAACAGCTGTTTGATTCAGTAAAGCGTCTTGTCGCAATTTTGCGACTTTGGCGCCTAAAGGGTTAACCCTCAAACAGCCCTTTAAAGGCCTGTCCTTAAAACCTAGTGTTAACCCTCAAACAGCCCTTTAAAGGCCTGTCCTTAAAACCTAGTGTTAACCCTCAAACAGCCCTTTAAGGCCTGTCCCAAAGTGAGAACCAGCCAAAATGTCCTCACTTTCCAAAAATGTCCTCACTCCTAAGGTCTAAAACTCAAATTGGTTCTCACAAAGATATCTGTACAAGTACAAGTGTGTGTGTGTGTGTGTGTGTGTGTGTGTGTGTGTGTGTGTGTGTGTGTGTGTGTGTGTGTGTGTGTGTGTGTGTGTGTGTGTGTGTGTGTGTGTGTGTGTGTGTGTGTGTGTGTGTGTGTGTGTGTGTGTGTGTGTGTGTGTGTGTGTGTGTGTGACCGACTTGGTTTTTGTTTGTTATGAATGACGGAGAGAATTAGTCGGTACAACTGTTATTGTTTGAAATTCTCAGTTTGTAAACCTCAACATTTGAAGTTTCATATTATGAAGAATACGCTCTGAGGAACTTTCAGTGTGTGTTAATTCTAGCGCCCCCCTTTGGACAAAAGCGGTAGTGTTTTTACTATGCCAGCTGTTGTTCCTGGGTGAGCGTATAGTATACCCATGACAAAGGCATTAAGAAAAAACTGTGTAACATTTTAAGTAATTTATTAGCTAAAATCAATATCCTCATTCATAAATATGTCCTCATTGGTGTAAAATCACCTCTGCCAATAATCTGAATTATCCTCCAGAGCGGAGAATTACGAATATTAATATTACATTTTCTACATTGAGCAGGCAAGTCTTATGGAGGCATCCATGTTGGTTGGAATGTCATCAGGTGCATTGTTTAAAATGTAGAATTGTTCTTGTCCTTGAAGGCCACTGTAGCTTCTGTTATTATTCTAAAGGGTTGGGGTTACCCAGGGAGCGTTGCATTCTAGAACTTTGTAGAACTTTGTAGAACTTTCCTGATGATGTAATATTACACAGTGTCCCTTTAAGAAAAACTATATAAAAATAGCATTCTTTGCACTGATGGTCTCGTTTTGCTGTTACATGTAATTTATCATCATCAGAGGAAAAATTAGACTGTTTCAGAAATATTTAAAAGTTCCTCGTGGATATTTTTTATAGGTGTGTGTGTGTGTGTGTGTGTGTGTGTGTGTGTGTGTGTGTGTGTGTGTGTGTGTGTGTGTGTGTGTGTGTGTGTGTGTGTGTGTGTGTGTGTGTGTGTGTGTGTGTGTGTGTGTGTGTGTGTGTGTGTGTGTGTGTGTGTGTGTGTGTGTGTGTGTGTGTGTGTGTGTGTGTGTGTGTGTGTGTGTGTGCGTGCGTGCGTGTGTGTGTGTGGTACTAGGACTCACTCTGACTAGATGTGAGGAGAATCCAGCCTGAGCCATCT